>NC_086327.1:106716724-107016724 GCF_036172605.1 Pelobates fuscus | reverse complement strand
CAGTGTACCGGCACTGAGTGAGTCAAAAGACCCTTTTTGATGTTGTTTCTATGCTCCTGCAACCTTATTTTTAATTTCCTCCCAGTTCTTCCCACATATTGCATCCCACATCCACAAGTGAGGAGATATATTATATGTGTGGAGGAACAAGATATCTTATTTTTAATCTTAAATTTCATTTGCGTCTGTGTACTCACAAAATCAAAGACCGTACTAAAAAGGTGGCCACAACTTACACAATTCCCACATGTATAGAAACCTCCCTTTTGACTAGTGTGATCCTTCACCGATCGAAAAGCACTAGGGGCAAGGATTTGTTTTAAATTTGTGCCCTTTCTAAAAATAACTTTGGGATCCTTAGGTATCTGTTTCCCCAGAAAATCATCCTCTACTAACAACCCCCAATGTTTCCTTATAATCCTCTGCACATCGAAAGCTCTTCCATTGTACCGAGTATTGAAGGAAAAATCGAAAGCAGGATTTCTAGTCATGTCTTTCTTCTTATTTAAGGCAATATTTCTAAAGTTATTTTTAGAAAGGGCACAAATTTAAAACAAATCCTTGCCCCTAGTGCTTTTCGATCGGTGAAGGATCACACTAGTCAAAAGGGAGGTTTCTATACATGTGGGAATTGTGTAAGTTGTGGCCACCTTTTTAGTACGGTCTTTGATTTTGTGAGTACACAGACGCAAATGAAATTTAAGATTAAAAATAAGATATCTTGTTCCTCCACACATATAATATATCTCCTCACTTGTGGATGTGGGATGCAATATGTGGGAAGAACTGGGAGGAAATTAAAAATAAGGTTGCAGGAGCATAGAAACAACATCAAAAAGGGTCTTTTGACTCACTCAGTGCCGGTACACTGTAATAGCTGTCCCATCTTTAGCTTTAATACACTCAAGTGCACAGGCATAGAACAAGTAACTCTGAACGAAAGAGGTGGGGATCTAATGATGTTTTTGAGACAACGTGAGGGTTACTGGATCCATACATTAAAAACCATGAAACCAATGGGTTTAAATGTTGATTTTGATTTGATTTGTTTTTTGTAATTATTTACATTTCATCTTTATTTATTACTCATCTGTCTAAGTTTTTTATATATTGTTGGGTTAGGTCCGTTTAATTTTATAAATTGAACAGATTAGGCTTAATGATAACCTATACATATATTTCATTATTTATTTTTATTTAGATACTTCATTTCATTTCCCCCCAAAGGTTTTTTACACCAGTTATGGGTTCTATAATGTTCCTTTACATTAGTATCAGCTTTGTAATTTCATTTTCTATTGCTCCTGGTATAATATGATATGCTGCTAATCTATGCAATACATCTGTCTCTTTTACCATGGACTTGTGGGTTTGAATGCCCAAGTACAACGGAACTTTCCCTTTGTCTGAATTCCGAACTGACTAACGAAACGAAACTGAGGCTTGGACAGCAATTCCGGAACGCATGACGTAACCGGAAGCAGTCCGAACCCGGAAGTGAGCGGCTGAGTCGGTTTTTTCGCGCCAAACCGGACGGATTTAAAAGGGAGGTTTCTGGACTTGATTTCATGCCTGCATTTGGAGGACCTCATATCTGATGCCCCTGAGGAAGTTCATTTATGAACGAAACGCGTAGGGCTTTTTCTTTAGTGCTAGAGTTTTTACTTTTTATTATATTGTTGATTTTATTTATGCACCTGGTTTTTCTGCTCCTCTGGATTTCTCCACTGGGATGTACCATTCCATCTGAACCTTGATGTGCCTATTTGACACTACAATTCTGTAAGTGCATTTGTGAATAAAGTGTGTCTTTTTTACTTGGATACTCTGCACTATATTTTTTATTTCTTCCCTCTTATGCATGATTCTGATGGTCCACAAGTCCTGAATTCGTCACAGCAGTATATTTGATGTGCCTTCAATCAAACTGTTTTTGTGAGTGCAATCATTTAAACCACAATTATATTATTTTGCAACAGTATTGCGCTATGTCCTTCTCTATTATTTCTGTATTGTAGATTGCCATTTTTTTGGTATTTTGTTGTTAGATCAATTGTATGGCAGGTGCTACGATTTAGATCAGGGGTGTTCAAAAAGCAGATCTGTAGATGCTGTAAATCCACAACCTCCATGATGCTTTGCCAGTCTTTAGAATTGCAAAGCACCATGGAAGGTGTCATTCTATAACATCTAACGCTCTATCTTTTGGGCAACAAAAGACGGTGTTTGTGCTGCTATAACCGAGTCAGATTTGGTTCTTCAGTGAGTACATCTCATTAAGGGCTTTTGATAGTAGGAGTGTGGTGCTTGCTGCCCATGTGTTTCTAGCCAATACTGCTTCTCTGTGAGAAGCATTAGATGGACGAGAAGATATAATGAAATAGGAGTCAGCGTGACGTCGCGGGAGGCAGATTGGCCAGCAGCAGAGACTGGATCTCACCTCTGGAAAAAAGGTGAGTCTAAATCTTTTTTTTTTTGTTGTTGTTGCATTTAGGGGGGCCTAGAAATCTAAACAGTTAGTAGAACACTTTAGCGGTAGGAATAAATGTTTGTGTTGATAAGTGTTCCTCCAAAGTTGCTGAGATAGTTATAGGCATTGATAGCTCAACAAGAAAGACAGACAAAGCAGCTCGAAGAAAAGGTTAAAAACATTTAATATTTTCGTCACTCTAGTTGGATCATCCTGAAAAGATGAATAATTTCTGAGTATTTCACATCTTTTTGTTCGGTGGAGTACGGTATTTGTATATTGAATGTAGACTAATATTGTGTTTAGTTATCTCCTGCATTTAACAAACATGTCTGTGCGGTATGAAAGCCGTATTTATCTCTGTCCTGGAACTGAGAGCCTCCATCTTGAATTTATCGCAATCGTCTCTGAGTTCTGTTCTTTTATTAGGCATGGAATGTGCAGGAGGAGAAACACAATTTAATGTGTGCCCTGGCTGTGCCAGGATAAGACTGGATTGTGATTGTCATTTGCTATTTTTTATATGCATTTAAAAGCAAACAGAGCATCACATGAAAAACGTTTAAAGCAACTTCTAGGTAGTTTTCGAAAGTTTTATTGCAGTAGTGTAATTAGTGGACGTTGTTAGGATAATGGTGTGAAACAATTACAAATGTATATATTCACATGATATTTAAAATGAAAATAATACTTCAGGACAGTTTTAGCAGGTAATTTCCTTAAACAACAATATAAGGTAGCGCCAAGAAAAATACACAAAAACACAATCGTATATAATAATAACAGCAATAAGAGCAATAAAAAACCCACAGGATGTAAAAAGAGACCACAATAAAACTTGAGAGAATAAAAAAAATACCAAATGGTACGGCACAGTCTCAAAGGTGGCAATAGATCTTCTAGTCCTGGTATGGGACTTTCTTGGTAGCTTTTCTTAATAGCAGCATATGAAAAGGAAGCAAAAACAGAGGCAAACCAATAGTGCAATATGGTAGTGTGTGGTAGGACAAATGACATTTAGATAAGATGTCAACTTACATATGGTAGAGCTATCAGCTCTAGGTAAAACAGCATGCAGTGGTATACAATCCCCACTTGCAGGATATCCCTCTGGTTTTGGTACACTGTAGAATGATAGTAAATCACAACTGGATAACGATGGGGTAGATCATATGGAAAGACAAAAAAAGCAGCCAATAGTGCTCTCTATATAGATAGGTAAGTATAAATAATGTAAATGAAAATATACTTACAATAGTGAGCAGGCTAACCGCTCTATGTATCAAGCCTGGGTGGTATAATCCCCACCAAAGATTTCTTTGGTTGGTTGTCCGCAGTAGGTAATGGGTCCAGATGTCAGGTAAAAGTATAAAAATATAAATAATAATAAGTTCTAACAATATATGGCTAAACGGCAGGTAGTGAGGTAGCCAAAATACTTTATTTAACAACAGCATAAAAACCACAACACATTGGTTTTGGTAAAAAAAACACTTGAGAAAGCCCTGAAGGCAGAAACGCGTTGTGTTTCCTCAGCCACCCATCCCCTTCATGGTTCTCATTACCTCCATCCCATCCCCTCAATGTGTCTCTACTCGTTCCCCTTATGTACCTGCTCACCGCGTTATACAGTCTGACAGGAAGTGATCTCTTAGTAAGTACTTTCTGTCAGACCGCAGTCTGCTTGGCCATGCTAAATGCAGTGACCATACATACAAAAAAACAAAACGGGACACTATATTCACTAGAACAACTGCAGCTTATTGTATTTGTTCTGGTAAGTAGAATCATTCCCTTCAGGCTTTTTGCAGTAAACACTGTCTTTTCGGAGAAAATGCATTGTTTACATTACAGCCTAGGGATACCTCCACTGGCCACTCCTCAGATGGCTGCTATAGATGCTTCCTTGGGTAGTGCTGCACAGTGTGACTGACATTCAGCATCCACCCTCTGCATGGAGACTCTGACATTTCCTCATAGAGGTGTATTGACTCAATGCAAATCTATGAGGAGATGCTGTTTGGCCAGGGCTGTGTTTGGCTTGTGCTGGCTCTGCCCCTGATCTGCCTCCTTAACAGTCTCAGCCAAGCCTTTGGGAAAGCATTGTGGTTGGTTGAGATAATCACTTCTGATGATGTCAGCCAAACAGGCAGATCGGGGGCAGAGATAAGTACATCAAAAGAAATGGGATACAGTTGTATATCTAAAGAAATAAACAAAAACAGGACATAGTGCAACACTATATATTTAAATCAATTGATTGATGTAATGATTGCACTCACAGACGTAAGAAAAGTATGCGCATATCACAAACCCCTGTAATGGGTGTGGGATCAGGAACCTGTGCATATTTTTCCTTCTCATAAACAGGAACAAGGAACAAGGTACGTAGGTAGTATCAAAATAAATGTATTCAAAATAAAACAATTAAAAAAATAAAAAATATCAGAAAACCAGGTCCTACGCATTTCATCCCTCCATGAGAACTTCCTCAGGGACCATAAATCTATTATAAAATGAATAATAATAAACATCACAATTATCAGCCTACCCATCCCTCAGTTTTCCCTTCTTAAATAAGGTGAATCACAATGATACACAGGTGGTTTGGGGGGCATCCCCCAAATGTGTCTAGTGCTCTTTAGTTTTCCCTTGACAGACAGCAGTCTTCATCCATTCACTCAACTTTTCTCCAGCTGTATAAGATCTTCTGTATTTAAACCGCCCGCCGGCGCCATCTTTGTTTGTTTGCATGTCAACTTCGGGATGTTTGCATTCCATTTTGTATCCTGGTGTATATTTCCTGTTTGCGGTTCATATCGCACTTCCGTGCATTTCACTGTGATAGTCTGAGTCTATCAAATCTTTATTTATCGTGCTGGCTCTGCCACTGATCTGCCTCCTTAACAGTCTCAGCCAATCCTATGGGAAAGCACTGTGATTGGCTGAGATAATCACTTCTGACGATGTCAGCCAAGCAGGCAGACCAGGGGCAGAGGCAGCTGCTGCAGACTAGAATAAAAGTAAGATTGCACTATACTTAGGGGGTGAGGGAAGACCAGGGGGGCTAGATGGTGGTTTTAACATTATAGTTTTAGTGATACCTTGTGTTCCTGACCCTATAGTGTTCCTTTAAACAAGCACGTACAAAGTTTACAGTAAATTTGAACAGGGCTCATTCAAATTTGAATTTATTTGTCTCAAGTAGGATGGTAGGATTAAGTAGGACCAAATTGAATGCATTTGGGGGGGAAACGAGAGGAGTGATTTAATGTTAACCAAGGTGTAGACAGTTTTAAGAGGAGAATCCATTCATTCACTTGTTATGTTAGGACAGTGCCAAAAAAAGTCTGCATTTCACTCTTTTAGTTCTATCAACAAGAAGTGGGTAAATTACAGAATACGTCTTACAAATGGCTGCCTACCTAGCCTCTGGGAGTGCTTTTAGAAATTTGGATACGTACAAAGATGCATGGTTGGGTTGAACAACATTTTAAAATGTGATGCATTCTAGAACATTTTCTTAAATCTGTCATCTGAATTGTTTTTTCCCCCTTTCATATAACATTAGAGTTGTACTGAAATTGACAAGTCATCTCTGGCAATGCTACTTCCTACTGAAATCTCAAAGAGCCTCAAGAAAGAAGTCTAATTCAGACGTAAATAACGAGAGAGTGTAGTGTTTGTCAGATGAAGTTTTGATGACAAAGACCAGCAGGCATAGTCTAATTTATGCACACATGCCTTTTAAAGGGACATTCAAATTGTTAGCCAGAAGCAGGTTGAGATATATGGAAGTTGATTGCTAAAGTACACTGGTTTAGTTTGTATTACAGTATTGTATACTTTTTATTTAGACAGTTTATATATCAGTTTCAATATTATAGTGCCAATAAGCAAATCTTCGCCACTATTGATATCAGAATGCCGAGGATACAGAAAATAGTAGCCGTCACTTACAAAAAAAGTTTCTTAATTGTATTTAAAGGGCACTATGATTACCCTATAGACTACAGCTCATAGCAGTAGTTATAGTGGTTGTTCTGAATCTAACCCCCTCCCCCCCCCCCCCCCCCCGCACTCTCATCCTATCACTGTCATCCCGTGTTGGACAAATTTATACGTTATAACGCAGAAGTGTAATTCCAGTGTGGATGCAGATGAAGTGAGCTATTGTTGCTGGAGAGAGCCCTGGTTTTCGTCAGGCCACTCCAAAACGGTTTAACAGAAAACCAGGGTATGGCACCAGTAAACTCACAGCAGAAAACTTCTACAATTCGTTGCAGTGGTTATGGTTCTTAAAGTGCCCTTTTTATTAATACATTGAAAATGACCTATATTTTTGTTGATTCTTTTTTATTTTTTCATGTGACACTTTTTCTTTTAAATTTATGTTAAAAAGTTAGCCTAACATTCACGTTCAGTTAAAGCATAACCAGGGCACCCAATTTCAAATGAGAAATAAAAGCCATGTTTCAGATTTAACATTAGCTAACCTGGAACTCTCATTAGGGGTTGTTAATATAATCAAAACATGACTTTACTCACCCAGCGGCAAAGTTCCGTATGAGCAATTTCATAAAGGAATGTTGCACATACAGTCTCCAAGCACAATAACCACAATATATATTGAGACAAATATGTTATTGCATTGTGTCATATAAGTAGAAAGAAAATTATTATTAAAGAAAAATCAAACATTAAGTTTCAGTTTTGTTACTTAAACAAGGTAAACGGGAACATAATATTAAACAAACATCGAAATGTAGCAAAAAAAAGAGATATAGTGCTCAGCATCATTATTAGATAAATAAAATGATAGAAGATAATCTTCATCTTCAACCAGTTAGGTAGTCATTTCCATGTGATGCATTAATGCAGGTATAAGCCTAATTGGTAGTCACTTAGACAATTGGTCAATGCATGATTTAAAAAAAAAAAAAAAAATTGTGCGTGTAATTAACAAGCATGTTCGCTGTGCCACAACAGCAGGAGCATACATATGAGAACATTGTTACGGCATTAAAGGCATTGCACATTTTAAATTAAGTACCGGTAATTAGGATGAACAAATATGTAATGACACTGTTAGGTGCGTGGTTATAACAAAGATAGTGAGTAAGCATGCGAGGCAGACTTTGCTTAATGGTACTCGTTAGCTTTCAACTATGCTGTCTGCACCAAACGTAAATTAAGGTTAAACAGGTATAACACGTTGTGTGATGCTAGCCAGAGAATGATATAGCAATACACTGACTTTTTATACAATGCATGTGATTGACATGTGTAGTTAACAGCCTACATCACTCTCATGATCTATGTTTGCTGATAGTGCTATATATGTGTGATGATTGCGGTGTCTTAGCGCTAGTGTGCTAATCTGTGAACTGCGTATTGAAAGGTAATAGATACTATGTTTAGCGCTCGCTAGGTAATTAACCGCTGGGGCGCAGTTTGTTATGGACGGCACGAGAGAACAATAGAGTGAGACGGTGTCCATCTATATCCTGGAGGACTCAGGGTTTAATTGCTTAGTCCTCTGTCCTCAGGGAGTCTCCGGCTCAGCCAATCCCCAGATTCGGGAAGCTCCCAGGGCGCATACTGAGGCATGCGGTCCACACCTCTCCATGAGGGGTCTCCATGCTTGGGTAGTGGCTCATAGGCGAGAGCGTCCATTCTGGTTTCTCCGGTTCACCTCCGTGTGGTCTGGAGGGCCAGAGGCAGATCGGTGATGAAAGTTCCTGTGCTGGCTCAGTGGCGGATCCATGGGGGGGGGAACCGACAGTCTCCCTCTCCCCTGCCAGCACATGCAGGTGCCAGCCCTGCAATGTGCCTGTGGACCGGAGGGGAGATCAGAGATCTCCCTCCACGGTCCGCAGGCACTATTCTGACAGCCGGCAGGGGAGGGAGGGAGAGAAGACCCGGGAGCTCTGCTTGCTGCTCCTCTGGGTCCTCCTCTCGCGAGCAAGGAGTGTTGCCGCGGTTACCACGGCAACGCTCCAAATCTCGCGAGAGTGAACTCTAGCCTTGGAACAACGGGCTAGAGTTCACTCTCCCCACTGGGCCACCAGGGAATCCCACTGGGACCATCAGAATCAAGAAATGTCCCCCCTCCTCTTCCCCAATAAAGGTAAGAAGGGAGGGGGAACATCAATATTTATTTAAATTAAATAAAAAAATATATATATTATTAAACAAAAAGCCCCCCTCCCCTTATCACACACACACACTCTACACACATACACTGCCCCCCATATTGCCCCCATACACACACATTGCCTCCCATACTGCCCCCATACACACACATTGCCCCCCATACTGCCCCCATACACACACATTGCCCCCCATACTGCCCCCATATACACACATTGCCCCCCATACTGCCCCCATACACACACATTGCCCCCCCATACTGCCCCCATATACACACATTGCCCCCCATACTGCCCCCATACACACACATTGCCCCCCATACTGCCCCCATATACACACATTGCCCCCCATACTGCCCCATACACACACATTGCCCCCCATACTGCCCCCATATACACACATTGCCCCCCATACTGCCACCATACACACACATTGCCCCCCATACTGCCTCCAAACACACACATTGCCCCCCATACTGCCCCCATATACACACATTGCCCCCATACTGCCCCCATACACACATACAGCCCCCCATACACACATACTGCCCCCCATACGCACACACTGCCCCCATACACACATACTGCCCCCCATACACACACTGCCCCCATACTGCCCCCCATACACACACAAGGCCCCCATACTGCCCCCCATACACACACATTGCCCCCCATACTGCCCCCCATACACACACACTGCCCCCATACACACACACTGCCCCCCATACACATACTGCCCCCATACACATACACTGCTCCCCATACACATACTGCCCCCCATACACACACTGCCCCCCATACACACACTGCCCCCCATACACATACTGCCCCCCATACACATACTGCCCCCCATAAACATACTGCCCCCCATACACACACTGCCCCCCATACACACACACTTCCCCCCTTACACACACACACTGCCCCCCATACACATACTGCCCCCATACACACACTCTACATACATACACTACCCCATACACACACACTCCTCCCCATACACACACACTGCCCCCATACACTGCCCCCCATATGCACACACTGCCCCCATACATACATACTGCCCCCCATACACACACTGCCTCCATACTGCCCCCCATACACACACACACATTGCCCCCCATACTGCCCCCCATACACACACACTGCCCCCATACACACACACTGCCCCCATACACTGCCCCCCATATGCACACACTGCCCCCATACATACATACTGCCCCCCATACACACACTGCCCCCATACTGCCCCCCATACACACACACACATTGCCCCCCATACTGCCCCCCATACACACACACTGCCCCCATACACACACACTGCCCCCATACACTGCCGCCCCATACACACACATTGCCCACACTCACACATACACTGCAATACTCACACACACACTTCAACTGTTACACACACATACTGTACCACACATACACTGCATCCCTGACATACACTGCCGCCCTCACTCACACACTACAACCTTCACACACTGTCCCCCTCACACACACACTACACCCCTTACACATTGCACCACTCACACACACCACAGCTCCTACGCCCTACTACAGCCCCATTTCCCAGCAGACCTCAGGTAAGTTGTCAAACTGTTCTTAAACGGTTTGACTACTTACTCTGGGAGGGGGTCCCGGCACTATTGACACCATAACCACTACACTGAGCTGTAGTGGTTATTGTGTCTGGATTATTTATTTAAATAATCTACAAGTGCCCCTCCCGAGATCAGGCTCTGGATCCGCCACTGTGCTGGCTGCGTCCAGCCGCCCTCCTCCGCTTCTCTGCTTTCCGCTGCTTCGTACAGTGCCGCCTGGCGAATATTGGTACGGCAGTGTGTTGCCCAGTGTGGATCTGGGTCCCGGGGCTCTGTAGCTTGCAGGGAGCCTTCCGGCTGTTGGGGCAGCGGAGTGGTTGCACATTTGTGTGGGTTGCCTGCCTTTGGTGCTTTCTCCTGTTTCACAGGTGAGGTTCGGGATACAGGCCTGTGCTGTAGTCGTCTCCAAAAGGCTTTGCAGAGTTGATCAAATCGGGTTTCGAAACTTGATCTCCATTGCTGGAGCCCTGGGTCCTCCATGCTGTGATCGGAGTGCAGCATGGCGGCCATCTTGGGCGCCTCGTGTGACGTGCTGTTGGGCAATAAGTTGCTCTGTGGCGGGTGGGTGTGAGCCTCCAGCGGGGACCGGCATATCCCCCACCAGTCCATAGGGAGGTAGCAGGGGAACAGGAGAGCTGCTCTGCGGTACTGACCCTGCGCTGGGAGATCGGCCACCTCCCCCGGCAATCAGACTGCTTTCTTTGCTAGGCCCTTAACATCAGTTCCCGGTAAACCGGCGTTAATAGCTTCTTGTGTGGTATCACAATATTCAGCGTAACTCCACCTGGCTGCTGGTAGCCCGTTTTATACCGGTTCTGGGCTCTGTTGTGCCGTTTATTCTTTTCGATGCTTGTGCAGAGCAGGAGCTGTGCCTGCATGCGACTACTTAGCTCTGCTTTCAGGCCCCGCCCCCCAATGCATGAGTTTTTGCCTGGGCTTAACTGCCGGAGACTTTGTGCACACCCATGCTTTAGGTTTGTATATTTAAAAACTTTGTGTAGGGACAACACAAATACACGTTGCTTTAATGCAGGCTTCCCCATTCCCCAAACTCCGACCCTCAAGATGTTGCTGAACTACAACTCCTATGATTCTCAGCCTATCTATTCAAATAATCATGGGAGTTGTAGTTCAGCAACATCTGGAGGGCTGAAGTTTGGGGAAGCCTGATTCAATGTTTTCCGTTTCTCCATGAGAGAATGTGGAAGGTCTATTATAAAATGTAACAAAATTGACACATTTTCACATTAAGAAATCGTGGGATCACTGGAAAAGCACAATGGAGATTTATGAACATGTCAACTTTTTTAAAGTCCTTTTAATTAAAAAAAAAAAAAAAAGTCATACAAACTCCTTATTAACTCTGCTGAAAAAAAATAATTGTAATTTTTCTCATTTACCGATATATAGAATTTGATTGAGCAAATGTGATGTAAGTATAGTGTTTCTAGTGCTGGAATGGTTCTAAGTTTCTATCTTCTAACGATAGTGACTCAAACTTTCTCAAACAGACTAAAATTACACAGAAATGAATATGCAATATGGCAAGGCTATAGCTACAGGCAACCATAGTTGGTACTTTCCTTATGTTTTGATAGTGTAAACAAAAATCTCTTACGGACTAGAAAATACCAGCTATTTAATGTTTAGATGGATTCAGCCATGCACGTATTTGTCACTAGACATCTGAAGACAGCTTAAAATATGGAGCAAAGATTCAACCTTGATAAGCACGCCAGATGGGAAAATAAATATAGAGAAAAGAATGGAAGCCACGCTTGATAAAAGCTACAATTTAAGTAGCAATATTCTGTAGGTGTCTTTATCAGTGAACAGTTTAATAGGTAGAATTCATCAGAAAAAGCACCAAGGTTGTCAAAGGACAGATTCTGCGGTGATAGAATCTGGCCTATTACACTTTCAAGCTTTTTGAGATCTGCTTACAAGACATAATTGATGATGCTGAGAAATTTATGTATTTTTAGTTTTATTAGTCCAGAGTGTCTTGAACTCAGCATTTCTTTTGTTTATACTGTCTATTTTAAAATGTAATCAAATTTAGCATCAGCCTCGTATAATTTGAGTGTGTTCTGCCTTTCCTCTAAGATTTACTGACACCAGTAATCGCTAAATCCGTACCCCAGGAATTGCGGAAATAAAAATATCCCATATTGCTCAGTGTAGACCAAAGCTCGAAGAATATTGTGGGAATTTGTGGTTCCCTAAAACATCTTGAGGTCATGTTTAGCCATTACTAGGTTTAAAATCTTTCCTGCTTGTTCTATTAGTAAACCATGGTCAACAGCCAACCAAAACCATGGCCAACAGCCGACCAAAACGACTGCACTAAGCCCAATAAAGGGGAACAGGGTTATTCTTCCCTAACTACAGAGGCAGTCAGATTATTCATAGGGTCAGGTCAACGATTGCAAATTCTTTTAAGATACTGTACATTTTGGGGAGAATTTCATTTTCAAGACTCAACAATTCCATTCACTACCAATGTCATGGAAGAAAACTTGAGGACCGAATTCAGGGGACTTCATGCAATAATGGCCTTCTTTTCATGCTTGTAAAATATTGTCAAACTTGCTTTGTCCAAGCGAGTATAAGAACAAACCCCAAAACTAAGGGGATCACCCTGGTTAATTTGGATATTACGCAGACGATATAATTCTAACATTGACAGACTCGGTTCTGTTTCTAGGGGCGTTAACCGCCTAGCTAGATGAATATAGTAGAGTATCAAACGATAAATTAAATATGGGGACATCTCAAACTATGCCCATTAATTTGGATCCAAATCTGATGAAAAAACCTATCACATAAATATATATTCATGTGGTCTCCTCAAGGTTTTGCTTATCTTGGGATTTATTTCTCCTCAAATTTAAAAGAAATGATAGATAAAAGCGACCAGTAACAAATTATTAAAGGAATGGAAAAACATCGGAATCTCTTGGCTAGGAAGAATAAATATGATTAAATCCTATATTCTATCTAAATGGTCATACATTTTCAGAATGATCCCCCTCGCCATACCACTTATGAGACTTGGACAGATACATAAATTATTTATGGAATATATATGGGGTCATAGACAAACCTAGGATCTCAGCCATGCATGTACCATCTGTGGAGATGGAAGGGCCCAGAATCAAGAGAGGAGCCCTGGTACAGAGTAGAGTCCACTCTATGTAAAACGAGGGATCTTTCTTCAGTGTTATGGCTTGATGCTTCGAGCATGTGACAACTTTCTGTTAACAGTTGAAACTCCATATCTAATAGACATATTTAAATACTGGATAAAGTTTAGGAAAAAAAAAATTAATTCTAGATAAAATCTCCAGGTATAGCCCTAAAAAAACAATTGAATACAATATCATAGATTTACAAATTGGCAATTGGATAAAACCAGGTATAACTAAAATAGTAGATCTGCTTGAGGGGAAAAAAGTAAGATCCTTTTCACAACTACAATTGAGTTTTGGCCTTCCTTCAAGTGAATTATTCTCTTATATAAGAATAAAAAACTAGTTCTTCACTTGCTACATGATGATTATAAGGGGATTTGCTAAAAAAAATAATGATTTTTCTAAAAACGATATTAAATATAAACGAATATCTAGTTGGTACGAAGTTTTGACCCAAGAAGAACTAGAGTCTAAACCAAAGGCCTGGAAAAATTGGGAAACTGAAATTGGGTTTTCTATTGAGCTAGTCCAATGGTATGGATCTCTAGAAGAAGTTTAAAAAATCGTTGCAGTCTTAGTATCTTAGAACTCCACTATAAAATTATCCATCAGATGCACTTGGTTCCAAAAATTTTAAACAAAATGAATCCCGTTAATACAAAACTATGCTGGAGATGTAAGTCTGGTGAAGGGACTTCAAAACACATTTGGTGGGACTGTAAACCTCTAAGACCTTTATGGAAAAAGGCCTTCGAAGTAATATCAGTATTGGTGGGAGAAAAATTGGAGTATAACTTTAAGATTGCCCTTTTCCATTTTAATATAAGGAAATTCACAACTCAAAACATATATTTAATAATTCAGCTCACGATGGCCACAAAAATTGTAATCTCAAGATATTGGCTTCAGCAAGAAGTCCCTACATGGACTCAGATTTTATGCATCTTCTGGCGTTTCTGTTTATTTTGCTGTTCCTTAGATTGTGCAAATAAAAAAAAATTAAAAACTAAAGGGGCATGGCACCATCATTGAGATGAAGGGGTCTGTGTGCCTGTAGTGTGCCTTTAACCCCATAAGGACCAAACTTCTGGAATAAAAGGGAATCATGACATGTCACACATGTCATGTGTCCTTAAGGGGTTAATAACTAGATATAATTGCAAATAAAATGTGTAAATCTTCCAGAATTTTCATTCCTATCAATTGGTAAATTCCCACTTTGTACAACCCAATTATCACTTGCTCAATTTACCTAGGCTCTTTAAACTTACATTGTAAGATCCCAAAGTTAGCACAAGTCTTGGATGCTCGTTATCCGACATCTGTAAGCCTCAGTCTCAGGAGCTAGACATCCATTAGTTTGCTGTGAATTTCAGGCCTTGCGTATAGGTAAAGGGTTAAAGGCATTTAATTTAACAGTAGTATTTCATAGGGCAAATCCAAGGAAACAACTCTTCATGACAAGGCCATTAACCTCTAGGATTTCCAAGGAGGAATCTCCATTATTCAATCTCCCTTCAGGTCTGAGATAAGGATAATTGCTTTAAACCAAAAGAATGACAGCCATTCTTATTGCTATGGAAGTAAATCATTGATCATAAGATCTTTAGATCTTTTAAACAGATGCCTTTGAAGAGAGCTAAACGCTGTATGCCAAACAGAGCAATCAGCTACCAAAGTACTGATCACTAAATAGTGAGGATTAATGGTCCAAATTTTATTTGTTGACTTTATAATAAAAATTAGGCCCTGGACTTCTTCACATAGCTATGTATATTTGCACTGCTGTATAATGCGATATCATCTGAATGCATGTGTGTATTTGTGTGTGTTGTGTATGTCTATATAGAATCAGTGTGCATGCATATATACTTTTGTACGTATGATCAAGCAGAATGCCTCATCAGCCTGTAATTTCAAAGTCTCTAATAAAAGATTGTAGTGTACGAGACACATTAACAGACACACACACACATTAACAGACACACTAACAGACACACACTAACAGACACACACACACTAACAGACACACACTCACTCACATTAACACATTTTATTTATTTAACCTCCCCCCAGCCTCCTTACCTTTGGGAATACCTTTGGGAATGCTGGGGGGCCCGCCAGCGCCACCCAGCAGCCCGCACGTCCAGCCGGCTTGTCAGTTAGCCGCAAGGCTAACAAGGCATTTGCCCTGGGCATTTGGGGGCGGCGTTTTTTGCCCCTGGAAAATGCCGCCCAAGGCAAATGCCTTGCTTGCCTCGCGGCTAAAACGTCCCTGATGACACAGTTACAACTGACGACGTGTAAAACTCATCATTGCATGCCAGAGCCCATGGCACAATCACCAGGGCTGACTTTCTATTCACTCGGTCTGAATTTTTACTTGCAAATGGCTAGTAGACGATTGGACATTTTGAGCCCTTTATATAGAATAATGGCCCTCTACAAGAACATATGAGCATGTGCGCCTAAAATGTCAAAATTGAAGGGCAGAGATTGATTGGGATAGCCAAGCCATTTCTGTTTGACACTATTGTCACAGCAGACAAGTCAGATCTGTTGGAACCCCTTATAAAGAGAAACATTCTGAAGTGTCTTCTTTTAATTGTCATTAAAATATATATATATATTAAAAGCAGTTTTTTTTTTATGTATTATCAATATAATACATAGGATAAGTGGGTTGCATATCCACCTTGGAATGTCCCTTAAAACCCTCATAAATTTCCAAATCACGTCAAAGAAGAATTAACATAATCACACTTTTAATTAGGGTAAAAGCAGACACAACCTTTCCAAATAGTATTTTTTTGCTAGTTATGCAATTAAAAAATGTCTTTTAATCTAATCTAGGTTACAAGGAAATTGAATTGATTTATCAAAATGTTGATCAATTTAGGTCAATGTTTCAGAAACTGATTAAAACTAAATCTGCAGATTCCGTTTCTTTATTATAATTAATTACATCTCACTTTTTAGCCGTAGTCTGGCTGTGCATATTGTTAGACTGAAATAATCAAGGACATTATGAAATCAAACTGTATGGCACGCAGATCCAATTTACATGTAATCTGAAATGCATATACAGAATTGGAAACAGGCTGCTCACTCAAATGTGAGATAATAGTCCGGGTCAATGGTTGCTAAATCTGGCACTGCAGATAGATGTGAACTGCGTTTCTCTCCCGGACTCTAAAATTCACCAATCTTAATATCAGCCGTCACTGAAAAAGACAATCGAAATTATTTAAGATCAATTTGCAGGAATGGTTTCACATAAAATTGTTTTTGATACACTCTTACAGCAAATTTCTCCATTTTGTTTTGAATATCTTTATTGTTCTCACAATATAAACGCATTAATCAAATTTCTCCATTTTGTTTTGAATATCTTTATTGTTCTCACAATATAAACGCATTAATCAAATTTCTCCATTTTGTTTTGAATATCTTTATTGTTCTCACAATATAAACGCATTAATCAAATTTCTCCATTTTGTTTTGAATATCTTTATTGTTCTCACAATATAAACGCATTAATCACATTTCTCCATTTTGTTTACGTTATGATGCCCGTCACTTTTGTCCACGTTATCAAACCCTTTCTATTCCTTACATCAAGTATCATTCAATAATATTTGTAATTATTGGGCACTAACTTATTAGTATTTATTATTGCTAGCATTTATAAATCACCAACATAGTCCGCAGCACTACACAATCAGTGAAAATAGACAGTAGTAGAGTATAGACAAACCAATAGAGTACCCTGCCGTGAGTTGAGATCGAGCATGTACAGCCCTTTTACACAATGTACTAAGCTAGACGGCATGTGCGATTACGGTTTAAAGGTTATGAAGTGGAACCGAGACAAGAGGGAGCAGGGGGAGATTTGAAGGTAATAGTCAGGGATCCTTAGAGCATTTCCACAGACTGCTAATATGTGATGTGATTGAGGAGATAATTGGGTAAGATGCCAATCACCTGAAAGGGATTCTATAAAGGGATTGTAAACCAGGGTGGGATGGTGGGAAGTGCTTAGTGAAAAAATATATAATGATATTGCTTGGGGTGGATTTCGATGTGAGGCTTCTAGATGGCATAGAATGAAGAGATTTTAGAAAGGTTTGTCAAACCACACACTGTATGACTGCTGTCTAGATGACTGTACCACCCACCCGGTGCCCCCCTTTCCCAATGACACACAGAGACCGTATAAAGTTGGGTAAGGGCATCGGCCACAGCTTTATTAATTTTCCATGCCAGCAACATAAATACTGTCAGCTGTTGGGGTGATTGCCCAACAGACAGGTCTATCCCCACAAACCATGAGTCCATGAGCAGCCTGCCTCCGCCATCAGCTCCCAACAGGCTGCGACTCCCCAAGCCTCCTCGGCAACTCCATCACTTCTGCCTGCGCTGGCCAGGACTCCCGCATGCTGTGACAAAACAAGAAAAGACAACCAACAACAAGCACCAGAAACAAAACCCACATTCCTTCAATAACCAAATGTCCTAAGGGCGGGAGGGCGGGAAAGTCAGGATCCCTGCACTTCCAAGAGCTGACTGGTAAGTCCCCTCCCCTCACTGTCCTTATAACTGTCTTCCATCTTAGCAACTATGTATCCATATATCCCCCTCCCATCTGCTCTTCCTTTAAGACTCCTTATCCTAGCCGCAGTCATGTCCCCCCTTCCTTGTCAGTCCAGGGAGGTGTCTTTCTCACCAACATACGCTATCAATCAAACATGGAAAATAAGAAAAATGTATTCAGTGAATTCTAATGGTGTAATAATCTAATTAGTTTTCCAGGACTTGTTAGATAATATACCTACAAAAATATCAGTCTTAAAAAAATATTACGGTGCAGTATTTAGATTAAATGCAGAGGAAGACTCCTCAATCAATCAGTAGAGAAATCATGCCTTTATCCATTGCTTAAATTAACACATGTTGAAGTAACAGGTGGGAGGAACTTACTGTGTAAGAAATACTACATGTTCGGCATGCTGTATAGCAAACATAGTACCCCTCAGGCTGAGTCATGGTCGTACGAATGGCCTCTGCCTGGTCCTTATTTAGAGATTCAAAGACTAGACAGGAACAGAATCTAAGTCAGGGCCGGAAAGCCTGCAGTCTGGTACTTAACACCAAAACAAGTGGTGAGTCCCAGACAGACAGTAGCAGGATGCAGAAATCAAATAAATTTTTACTAGGTGTAAAATCACTGTATCCAGCCTGGGTTAATGGAGAGGGTACACAAGCTAATACAAACAAGTAGTAGGCTACGAATTGGGCAATGCTGGGCAAGAGAAAACACTGGGGCCACAATGAAAAAAAAAAAGCAAACATATTTGAACACTAAACTTGGTGCCTTTATGAAGTAGAATTGGAACACAACTAATGCCAGAATTTTTACATGAGGAGTATTACTTGCCAAACCGTCACCGAAAAAGGAATGATGTCTTCCCACATATGAGTCCTAAAAAATGGACAGACGAATAAGCTAGGGCTGTCACTATAGGTAGCACACCTTGAGAAAAACAAATGTACAGTCTTTTTGCAAGTCCTAAATATACAATGTTTTGCAGCCCTGTGCCATCCCCACTTGTGAGAAGCAACCTGAATGAGCTCTGATGTGGTTACCTGCTCCCAGAGCTGGCACCACAGCCGTGTGTATTACTGTGGATATAAGTCTAAGTCTGTTTAGCTGCCCACATAGCTCACCCGTTCCCACTCCTAATGTCTCACTATGTGCGGAATGTTCAGGTATGAAGCAGATCTATATTTTTATTTATTTTCTTTGATCACATTGATGGTAAAAACACAGAAAATAAACTTTCTTTTGATACCATTTTACTACTTCAGGCAAGCGCTTGGCAATGTGTTGAGCAGCATCCAAGATCTTAAGACCAATTAGTAACATATGCAGCATTGCCAACGCGTTTTCCATGTCTTTCCTATAAACAGAAAGTTAAGATCTTACTGATTGCCTGATATCTATAAGAGTCATTGCATTGAACAAGAGGACAAAGCGTGTTTCAACAAAGACAGGACAAAATAAAACAGTTTGGTACCGGTAATTACTTTTTCTTTGATTCAAGTCCAGTTGGCAGCTTTTATTATATCTTCCCACCTTGTTGTCTGAGTGCTTCATCTGCAGGCAGTATAGGTAATAACAGGGACTCACGACTAGACCTGAGACAAAGGATAATGGATGAAATAGACTAGAACTGAGACACAGGATAACGAATGAAAGAGAAAGCCAGACAATAGGGAAGCAGAGAGGTTAACAGAAATATCCAGTGTGTTTGCGCTTCTTATGATTACACGTTAGTGGCTGATATTCACCAAGGACAACCAAAATCATACACATATCTCAGCAAGTAATTTATCATTGAGCATGCTAGTGTGAGCCGGATTAATATTGTCCAAATCGGGGGCCCCCTCCTCATGCCCTAGGCTCTGTTTCTGTAAATGGTGTGTGTTGACTGATTGTTGTGTGTGTGAGTGTGTGTAGTGGCTGAGTGTTTTGTGTGTGAAGTAGGATGAGAGCAGTATGGGGAGAAGCTGAGTGAGTCTGTGAAGTTACTGAATTGTGTGTCAGTGTGTGTGTGTTTAGGGGTTTCTGATTGTGGCTGAGTGCTGTGTGTGTGTTTAGGGGATTCTGATTGTGGCTGAGTGCTGTGTGTGTGTTTAGGGGAGTCTGAGTGTGGCTGAGTGTTGTATGTATAGGGGAGTCTTAGTGGTGTGTGTGTATGTACAATATATTGGTATGTTTTAAACTGATCAAAAACATTACACACATAACAGGAAGAAGGCACCAGGGGCATGGTAGCACCATAACTGCTACAGCAGATTGTAGTAGTTATGGTGATTAGATGGCCCCTTTAACTGCTAACAGCCGCACCGTGAGAACAGTCCCAGCCACTTATATCCTAGTTAAGCAAATTAGTGTGGCCCTAAGATGGAAATATTGTCTAGGAAATCAGTATACATCTTCATTGCTCCATGTGTATTGACCATGTGCGAATCATCAAACATTCGTTCCATTATACAATACTCAGTAGGTTTGAATCATTTCCTTTGTTTATTTCTTTTTGTTTGACTTTGAATCTTTATGGTTATTGTTGCCTCTGTTGCTGATATTGGCCCAGCAAGACTGTTTAGAAATATTTTGTGGATAGCCTTTTTTCCCCTGCACCAAATAACGTCATTATTCAGGATTCGTTGAGCAGATTTGTTTGGTTCTATTTTATTCCAATTTTCTTATTGTGCCATTCGTTGCATGGTACATAGTTTATTATTGTTCCTTCTAAAAGGTTATCGAATGACAGACACTTCTCAAAAACACTAGAGTTTGTGTGGGCGTTGTGATTCTTGATTTCGTTTATTGTGAATCAAACTTGTGTCAGAGTAACGTCATTTTGACTGTTGCTTGCGTCAAACTATCATCACTTCTACCATGGTAACAGCAGCTGTTTTCATTACTTGCATCATTGAGTTAGGATTAGGGATTAGTGTCTATATTATGACACACAGCCTTATGCTTAGTGGTTGTGGTTCTATATCAGGCATAGGCAACCTTCGGCACTCCAGATGTTTTGGACTACACCTCCCATGATGCTTTGCCAGCATTATGGGTGTATGAGCATTATTATTATTATAGTGATTTTCTGTTATCATTGAATCATTGGATCCTTGCAAGGTGAAGGCTTTAAGGTTCCTTTTATGGGAATCTGTCTTGGCCAAAACGTTTTGCTCTTTTTAAAGAGCATCAGATTTTACCTATACATTTTGCTAGGAATTTTGCAAGCAAATGTATTGATTGAAAAAAACAAAAAACAAAAAAAAAACTTTATGCCAAACTATTCATTGACAGAGAGAGCAGAAGTGACCTCCCACATGCAGTCCTTCTGCTCTTCACGCATGGCAAGCACATGCCTTGTGGTTGATATATGGAAACTATCTAGCGCTGGCTAACGTCACTCCGTTTAAATCCCGACATATTGGCAGTGAAGCCAGCATGTCATCGTCATGGAAGACATTTGCCCTGCGTGTCCCCAGGCAGGGCTAATCAATGCAGAAAGCAGGAGGAGCGAGGGCGGACCAGAGGTGGGTGCAGAAGGACAAGTAAGTGAGGTTCCTTTTAGGATTTCATTAGCAGAACACTAATCAATCCTATGTATTTAAAACGTCATTCTAAATGGATTTTGATTTAAATATATATGTATATTAATATCAAAATACAGTTAGAACAAATTTAAACCGCTTTATAATTTAAAAAAATATATATTTATTTATCATTTTTTTCAATTAATTTATTTATTATTTATTTTATATATATCTAAATATATATATATAACGTTATTCTAAGTGTATTTTAATACTAATATATATAT
Organism: Pelobates fuscus; assembly: GCF_036172605.1. Taxonomy (NCBI): domain Eukaryota; kingdom Metazoa; phylum Chordata; class Amphibia; order Anura; family Pelobatidae; genus Pelobates; species Pelobates fuscus. The sequence goes on along the minus strand of NC_086327.1, from coordinate 106,994,899 downwards.
ATATATATATATATATATATATATATATATAATTATATAGATTAATATTAAAATACACTTTTTTAATGATTTATGTATGTGTATATAAAAGTACTTATATTGTATATATATATATATATATTTATGTGATCTAAGTACTTTTATTTACTTTTTAAAACTTTTATTTAACTTTAAAAACTTTTCTGCAGGCATTAGGGAGACTGCCTGAGAGCTCAGGCAGGCCCCCTGCAGGCACTGCACAAGCCGGCTATTCCGGCCATGTGATCGCGAGGACCCCATGATCACATGGCCTGGGAGGGCCGAATCAGGCAGTGGGGGTCTGCCTGAGCTCCCAGGATCGCGATCGCCGGAGGGGGATCGCCAGCAGTCAAGTAAGTCCTGATCTACTAAATGACGTACCAGGTACGTCCTCGGTCGTTACAATCCAGTGTTTGGCGGACGTACCTGGTACGTCACCGGTCGGGAAGGGGTTAAAGGGGAACTGTGACTTCTCTGAGAATTACACAATTGAATAAAACTTCAAAAATCACCAGTAAGGTTTTTTTTTTTCCTGAATATAATACGTTTAGTGAATGACATCACAATCCAGTTTAACCCCTTAAGGACACATGACATGTCTGACATGTCATGATTCCCTTTTATTCCAGAAGTTTGGTCCTTAAGGGGTTAACCAGGGCAAACATAGCAAATGACACACCACCCTCTTCTCTGTATGCTTTCTGAATGCTGACTGCCAAGTGCTAGGCCAGAGCTTGTAATAGTGATTGACAGACAGCCAAGATGGAGGCGCCCAGTTGCAGGATAGAGAGGTGTCGATTTCTACATTTGATTTAATTTTTCTTAGTTCGTGTTCGTAAAAACACATATTAGTTAAATGTAAGGAGGGGTAAGTAAACATAATATTAAAATCCTCAGATTTAACAGATTTCTTTAAAAGTAACATAGCAACAACTAAAAAGGTCCCATAGTCATTTAAATGTTAGTGACGTTCAACCATTGTAAAGAAATTAGCTTTTAAGATAAATAGTGTTTATTTTTTCTTCAGCTTTTATTGTTATTGTTATTGTTATTGTTATTTAAGTTTATCAGTGAATTTGACACATTGTACTATTAATATGTTGTTTTCAGATATTGACAAATACAGTTAGAATAGCAGTGCCTTGTTTAAACAAACATCCCATAATCGCATCCCACCCAAACTCGCTGTTGAAATATTAAATGGCAATATCAATTGCAACTGATGGCCTTACCTCCAGAACTGTATGCAAATACTCATTAGTATTTGAATTTTTTTCGAGTGTTCCACACATCTATACATTGAGAAAATTAAATCGACACTATAGACACCAGAACAACTACAGCTTAATTTAGTTGTTCTGGTGGGTATAATCATTACATGCAGGTATTTTCATGCAAACACTGCCTTTTCAGAGAAAAGGCAGTGTTTACATTGCCCCTAGGGACACCTCCAAGTGGCCACTCCTCAGATGGGTCCAGTGCCGGCAGACCCGCACACCGCTGGAAATAAGTGGAGTTTTTCATGATTTTAAGGGGGAGGCAAGCCACCTAAATGGTGGGTTTAGCACTATAGGGTCAGGAATACATGTTTGTGTTCCTGACCCTATAGTGTTCCTTTAATGTAGCATTGTAGTTCTGAAAAAGTGTTTTAGTTTTCTAATCTTTATGTGTCATGGACTCTGTGCAATCCATTTTCAAATTATGAAAAAGTTTCCTTTTCATTAGAGTGGTGGTCAGTGCTGAAATCTAATTTTGTAATATAGATTTTTTTTGGGCAGTAGTAAGAGCCATGTAAATAAATGTATTTTGAGATTTAAAAGATGATTGCAGGATAACTAGGGTTGCCATCTTAGGTGTAAAAGAAAGTGTAAGATTTTTAATGGAATTCAGGAAAGTTTGAACATTTGAACATTTCTCCAAAATTGGCGCTTCTCTGAACATGTCCAAGAAAAAGCTTTCAAGATGAATGGACAGGTATTTAATTGTATCTTTGTTGTAAGTGCAGGCATTTGCTGTTATAAATATTATTTATTTTTGTTTCCACTCTGCAGACAACACATGGTCCTGGATTCCAAAGTTTTGTAACTTGAGGGATTTCCGGAAACGCCACCCGCGGCAGTATGATGACACCAGTGGGAATATGGTTCATATTAAGCAAAAGCTGTATCATAATGGCCACCCTAGTCCTAGACATCTTTGAGGGGCCCTCTACAGACAGTATCCTCTACAGTCAGGAGATATGGGACATTTCTTTCCTTTTGGGGAATATAAAAAAAAAAAATACAGAAATCTGTGAATTCATTTTCCGAAATGGGAAGACAGTAGGAAAGCAATTTTCTTCCTTCATGCCTTGTGCTCCTGCCATTATTTGGTAGGGAAACGACTTCATATAGAAAGTGGAAAGGAATCCAACTTAAGGACCTCGGTACATGTCCCCGGGCCTTTGATTTTATTGTGGAACTTCTGTAAATATGTAAAAAAAAAAAAAGGAAAAAAAAGATTCTAACAAGGACGCGTCATTAATACTTTCAAAAGTGCAAGGTGTGGAAACCTCAAGACTTATTCTAAATTTTGTGTGTGTATGTAGTGATGGGGGTTTGGGCAGTTGAGTGTATTTTGTTGCATCACGCTGTAAAATTTGGTATGGCAGCACACTACGTAACAAAAAACAAAAAAACAAAACTTGTCGATCTTAGCAGCCAGAAAGTGTCTGAATCAATCTCTCTCTTCAGTCAGTTTGAAGAAGTCTCACATGGGCTGCTAAGACAACTAAACTATGGTCTTCAGTGGATCAAACCATTTTACCTCCCCACTGCCCTACTGTGTGCTTACAAAGAGTACGCTGAGAGGCATTTTAAAAGTGCAGTTCCACTTACACTAGCACAGAGAAATATTCTTTAAAGAAACCAATGAAATAAAAATATGAATCCTTGAAGACATACGTTGTCATGGGGTCATCATTTCCCTTGTTCTGTGTTTCAGAAATATTGTTGTAATAATTGTTTTTGTTTGTGAGTACCGTTGAAAATGTCTGACAGTTTCTGGCTATCTCTGTGGTACTTGTCCTTGTACATCATGCAAACTGGCTTAAAATCCCAAATAACAACAACAACAAAAAAAAATGAATAAAACAATAACAACACATCTTTAGATTAGGATGAAATTGTCATAAATGTGGTTTTATTGTGAGGTGATACCTCTTTTTTGCATTCCTAAACTATGTTGCTAAGTGGGACTGCACCTTTAAAGAATTTGCTGTGACAAGAGGGTTGGAGTAATGGGGATTCTTTGATGTTAGTTGCAAGCCCCGGCAAGACTCACTGGCAGAAAGATAAAATATGGATATATTTAAAAACCATCCAATGTGTTTTATTATATATTTCAATTCTGTTTAAAAAGAAAAAAAAAGAAATGTTGGATTTCACGAACATGTTTTTGTTTGTTTGCTGCTTCTTGTTTTGTGTTAGTTCTCCTTTCAAATAAGTTTCTTGTATTCACTTCCTGCGAAGTGGCTCGATGGTAATGATGACGATGATGATGATAAAATGGTGAAACTGCATGGGAATGTGGCAGATTTCCATAGAACTTTGCATGAAGGTTCTCTGCCTTTCGGTACACCTTTTTGTCTTTGATTTCAAGATTGTTCATTTTTTTTTGTTTTCTGTGTGTTGTCGTGGGTGTTTTTTTTCTGGGTGTTTTATTTTACTCGGACATTTGAAGGTTCATCAATGGTTGTGTCTAATAAGGGCACTGTGTTTGTGTGTGTAACTGGAATTGTTTCTTTAGCATCAACAGCTCATGCCTTAATGATAATAGACATCAAAAGGTTTGTTGATCATTTATAATTGCCATGGAAACAAATAGGATTGGATGAAAGGGATTGGATGTTAAGAAAATACAGAGGTAATGTTTAATGTTTCAGTAGGATTTACAATCATAATGCCATAAGCCATCATGACCATGCTAAGGTATAACTTAAACAGCCTGTTATTGTAAGCACTTTATTTAACCTTGGGAGTACTAGAATAGTGTTCAATGCAATGTGATACTTATTTTATATGCACTGGAGGGTTTAAATACAACAGCACGCCTTTAATGCCCCAGTTACTTACCACTTCTTGGTCAAGATATCTTCCATTTAGGGAAATATTAGTTAATTACATTTAAATATCAGAAGCGTTATTTTCTCGTGTGTTTTGTTTTTTAACAATATGCTGCCCATGCTACGTTTGGATACAGTGCTCCTCCAGGTGGTCAACTTGTTTGTCACCTGCAGGAGTCACAAGATAAAAATGAATCCGATGTTAATCCTGAAATTGCCCCCTCATTCTCCTACATTGGCACGAAGGAGATAAAATAGGGATATTCCATCTGAAACATATTTGAGAATGGGAAGGGACAATACGAGCTATAATATGGACAGAGAAGGAACAGCATGGTTTGATTTGGTAACAGAAAGGTACAGTATGATATGGCCACAGAAGGGACAGTACAATGTATAATATGGCCAGGGATGGGACAGCACCCTCTATAATATGGCCAGGCATGGGACAGCACCCTCTATAATATGGCCAGGGATGGGACAGTATGAACTATAATATGGCCAGGGATGGGACAGTATGAACTATAATATGGCCAGGGAAAAGACAGTACGAGCTATAATATGGCTAGGGATAGGACCGTATGATATGGCTTTAATATGGCTATAAAATGGTCAGGGAACGGCAGTACGAGCTATATTATGACCAGAGATGGGACAGCATGCTCTATAATATGGCCAGGGATGAGACAGCATGCTATAATATGCCAAGGGAAGGAACCGTACGAACTATAATATGGCCAGGAAAGGGGCAGTATGGGTTATAATATGGCCAGGGAAGCAAGAGTACAAGGCATAATATGGCCAGGGTATAATATGGCCAGGGAAGGGACAAAATGATCTACCATATGGCCAGAAAAGGGACAAAATGATCTGCTATATGGCCAGGGAAGGGACATCACGATCTATAATGTAGCCAAGAAAGACACAGTACGATCTTTAATATGGCCAGGGAAGGGGCAGGACAAGCTATGATAGAAAAGGGAGAGAATAAGCTAAATTATGCCCATGGAAGGTTCACTTGAGGTTATGTGGTCAGACACCTGGTTAATTTCTAGATGCCTTGGCGCTAAGATTGCCCCATCCTTCTCCTACAGTGGCCAGAAGGCAATTAAATTAAGTATTATCCAAACATGGTGGAAGGGAGAAGATAGGCCACAAAGTAAGCTATTTTCAGTAATGTGATCAGTTGTTGAATGGACAAAGTCTCAGTCAGTCCACATAGGCTTCAATCAAGAGGCTTGCCATCAATTGCAGAGATTTGATATGAGTTATGCTTTCAGCCTTCATTTGTTAAGTTACGTGCTATACAACTGCCCTGTCTTTTGGTATCTGCCATAATATTGCCTTCTTTGGCCACATGGCATTGCATTTTGCTCTTTGTCCTCTATGTTTATTTATTAGAGGTCAACACAGCTCATAACTCTATCTCTGTAATAGCTTGGGAGATGCTTTAATGTCAGCAAAGCCAATCAGAATGCTGACTTTCCAACAACTGGGGCTGACAACATTCTATATAAATCAATAATTTACAAAATACATGTTTACTTTTGCCCAAAACTATTGTATAGCCCTATATGTTTAGAATAAATGCATACCAAAGTGATTCATAAATAGTCACTGCAGTGTGCATTGATTCCTTAGGCACCCTAAACTCTAAGCACCTTTTAATTTAAAGTGACATGCAGTGCACATATTAAAATTAGAGGGCACTAGCACTACCAGGACATAGGATTTTATGGGGATCATAATTTTTTTTCATTTTGATATGAAAATAAAAATCTAAATGGCTAATCGAGGTGAAATTGCGAGAGAGTGGTCAAATGATGTCTAAGGCATATTTCTACTGAATATTTTAATTCAATGTTTTTATTTCTGATTTAAATACCATGGTTTTTTTTTTTCATTAAAACATTAATCCCCAATATGATCAGCTTTTAAATTTCTCTTAGATCAGCTATAGACCATGTGTAGTATATACCGGTGGTCGTCATTTGGCGACCTACCTGTTTTACGACGGCTTGCACTTATGTTCGGGGAAATTTCCCCGAACATAGATTAGAGGGATTCCCTGCTCTGGTACATTTGTCTATGTTCGGGGACGTTTTCCCGAACATAGACGAACGCACCAGAGCAGGGAATCCCTTAACTCCTCACTTACCGACCAATTCGTTCTACGGCCAGGTTGTAGGAACAGAACCTGGTCAGTAAGTGAGGAATGTCTGTCTTTTATACTGGTACTAGTATACTTAAAACATAGAGTATAAAAGTGCTCAGGACCCCTGTCTATGCAGCAAAACATTTTGCTAAAGATTATGAAATATGTAGTTTGCAATAGCTGAAATGCTGAGAATTGCTACCCCTGGTTTGGAATCAAAGAATACGCACAAATATCCTGCCAGGGTTATTTGCGAAAATGAGAATTCAAAATGAATTTCAAGTTTAAGGCTAAAGTAGTCAAATTGGAAGCAGAATGGACTTAGAGATTTTTTTCAGTTGAGCTATTTTGACACTAAATTGAAATTTACTTTGAATTCACGTTAGTAAAAAATCCTGAGTGTATCTAAGCAGCTAGAGCAGGGTAGACAAACTATGGGGTGGGATTTACTATCGTGTTGGGGTACTAGTGTGTTCGCCTAAAGAAACAATATTACCTCTATGGAATTTAATTGAACATACATACAGTGCAGGAAAGTGGGATTGATGGTTGTCAAGGTGCAAGAAATGTCTAATACATTAATCAAGTCCACAAATTAAAACATAACTTATTTGCACTCAAGGGCAAATAAAAAAAACTAAAATATTTATAACAGAGATGTAAACTTAGCTATACCTAAGCTTTCCCATCAGAATGTGCAAGTACAAAACATGTTAAATGCTCCAGTATCCCGTCATTTCATACCCCACAAAAAAAGTGTAGAAGTGGGAAACCGGCAGGTCTGTGATGCACTTGCCCAGATGACTGACAGTTCAGCCTTGCATGAATGCATGTCAGGCTGCCTGCCAATCAAGGAGGCCAGGTCCACGGACCATGCCAGGGGCACTGTTACTGTGCTCTGTGCAGGGCCCTAGACCCATGGGTGAAGCACAAGGATGCCTAATGTTGCGCTTGAGCTACACTTTTTGGGAGCAGTTCAGGACAGCGGGACAATAGCAGAAAATTGGTAATAAAATTTTTTTTAAATAGTCAAGTTGGAACAATTGTCCAATTCAGCTATTTTGGCTTCAAATTTGAAATTCACTATGACCAACAGATTCAGGTTCGGTGAATAACCTTGTTGATGTTTTGTTTGTTCTGATCTACACTGTTGTCTTGTTTTATTGATGCAATACACATTGGAATTTATTCATTTGTAAGTGAGTTGTAGTGATTTTGCAAAGGAGCTGCAAAATGTTGGGCAAAATAAATTGGAGTATTTTAATAACTTGACAAATGTGTTCATTTATTATTTAGCTCAGTTTCCAACTCTTCACAACTTGCAACACATGACATTCTATTTCTTTGACTGCATGTGCCTATACACACTCTCATGTTATTGTACCGAGGACTCCCCTTTCATTAACAAAGATACCATTGATAACTGATCAATTAATTTTTTTCTACTATAGTTTTAATAGTTTTTTTCTTTATACTGTAGTCCAGAGAATGCACGTGTTGAGTATTTTAGTTTCCCCCCCAGACTGCTAATTCCATATGGTATATATGTAAATTTGCTCCACATAATCCTTTTTCATAATTAGTTGGAGCATGAAACTATAATCATGATAACGAGAGGGTAGGATTTAAAATATAAAGATATTAGTATACATTATATTTAATATTTAATTAAAAAGGTGCCAAAAAACTTGGTTATTCTCTAAATTGAGAGTTTGAAATGAATTTCAAATTCATGGGAAAATTCTGAAAGTCTGCTTTCAAATTAGCTAATCTGGCCCTAAAATTGAAATTCAGTTTAAATTCTCTATTTAGTGAATGACCTGTAAAGTTGATCACAAACATGAATTATTTTAGGCATGATAAAAAATAATTCGTTATATAAAAAAGATATATAAAAGATATGCAAACTCCATATACAAACTTAGCATGAATTTTATTAATATTTCATATGATAAGCATATAATGACGTAAAGGGTAATTAGGAAAAAATAATTGTATACATTAAAATATTGCTGCAAATGTGGCATCTGTCACTGAGTTACATATTGATACATTGTTTTATTTGAATAAATTCCAAGTTATGACATGTACATTTTTATCATTGTATGCTTACATGTAAGCAACAAAAAGTCACACTAAATGCGGGGTTGATACAATGTTGAGTTCACTCTCACTTAAAGGGACATTTCACTGCCAAAATACAAAAATATATATACAAAAATATTGTTTAGTAGATATACCCTTAAGTGGAAATTTGCATGCAATTAATTATGCATTTTTTCTCTAGGGATATATCTAAAGCTGCATTTCTCTTGTCTGCTGACTTTGCAAGCCCTCCTCTTCTAACCCCGCCCAGACTTTCTGTGGCTGTCCAATCACAGATTTCCCAGTGCAGCACAATGAGAAGTCTTTGCAAGGCAGGTGCTCTGGGCAATTGCTGTCTCTTGAGTTTAGCTCCACTGAGTTAGGCAAACCTGAAAGTAACAGGACCGAATGTTTGGATGACAGCCAGGAGCGTGGGGGAGTGGGGAGGGAGGGGTGTAAAAGTGCAAATTTTATTGAAATCTGCATATCATGTAGAATGAAGAAAATGACACTCTCCACACACAAAGCATAAAGCATTTCAGCAAGCTAAAGTATGTTAATGGTCAAGAAAAGTTTTGTTTTTTTCCATGGGCTGAATTGTTCCTAGTGATTTGTCATCCCAGTGTGCAATTCGGTGTTTAATAAAAGAGCCAAAAAACTGAAACAGTGTAATTTCACTGACTACCGTATGGGATTTTTCTGAGTTTATTTTATTATATATATATGTCTGTATACATTTTATGCCCGGCTACTTACTCCCATCATCCACAGTCATTCATTTGGATATGGATAATGAGAAGTGAGTCTAACAGCAGCACTATCACACATTGGTTACCTCTGCATTACACCGTATAAATGACCTGGGTAATGTAGTCTAGTGCTGGGACGAAGGGACAAGTCTAAGTGATTAAGGTAATATTTGTTTATGAAACGCATATCACAACAGATGAACTACAACATTCCAAGAAAATACATGTTGACAAGCTGCAGAGCACACTACTCCGTGGTAACCATGGCAACAGCTTGAGCCAATCACCGCAATCTAATTGCAAGAAAAATAAGTCTCACTGAATCCGTTTCCCTGCATTTTGATTTCAATTCACGCTCCCTAGAATATGAAAATTCACTTTGCTGCATTCCTGCGGCATAGCAATTGCTTAATAATGTCCTTTATGGGTGTGACTGTGTTCCCCATTTATTTAGATACATCTATAATGTCTTCCCACTGGATTGATTATATCAGACAGCAGAATGTCTTGGTAGCTGCGAGGATAATATGAGCCATCTTTTTAGAACATTTTGCGATTGTGAGAATTTAATTATAACAGAAGCATCAACTGCATTTATTCTGTATCTAACATGTATTCAATTACCTTTATTCGGACACGTATTATTACATGAATGCCCAGTTACTCAATATCTAATGATTTTACAGTTGTTTTTAGAAATACATAATTGGCATATCTAAGGTTAGGGACCCCTTTGCTTAGAATGTGTTAACCTTGTAATTTGGTATTTTGAGTCAGACCTGGGGGTTTTCAATAATCTCTTATATTATTCCCCTAAAGTATCTTTTCTGAGTGTCTGAACTAATTTAAACACTATACCTTGTAATTTGCATCATATTTTAGATTTTTTTTTTGTATGGAAAGAAAGTGTGTGCTTGTTATAAAGATTCGTATTTTAAGATTTTCATCACAATGTAAATTTTACTCCTAGGTGGGAGCTAATAAATGGTCCTTTCACTAGATTTTGAAGTAACAAATTACCCCAAAACCCTACAATAGTCACATAGATCATTAAATTACTACTCAAATAATGGTGCACTAAAAGTTTACCTGAATCCTCCAGCATTGAATTAAATGTAAATAGTTTTCAGCTTTGCAACAAACTATTTGAATAAAACTATCGAGACATACTTTAAGAGACACTATAGCCACCAAAACAACTTTAGCTTACTGACGCAATTATGATGAATAGATCATGCCCCTGCAATCTCACTGCTCACTTCTCTGCCATTTAGGCGTTAATCACTTTATTTATGCAGTTGTAGTCCCACCTCTCTGCATGTGGCCTGCAGAGACTTCCTAAACACTTCCTGTAAAGTCATCTAATGTTTACATTTCCTTTATTGCAAATTCTGTCTAACTTGGAGTTTATTATCTCCTGCTCTGTTAATAGTTCACTAAACCATGCGGGAGCCTCCTGTATGTAATTAAAGTTCAATTTACAAAGCAAGAGATAAGAACTTTTAAAGTAAGTTGCATCTTATTGAAAATGAAACCATTTTTTTTATTGCAGGCGGTGCTATTCACAGCCAGAGGAGGTGTGACTAGTGATTTAACTCCTAAATGTCAGATAATTGAGCAGTGAAATGACAGAAGCATGATTTATACAGCAAAACTGCTGTTTTGGAGACTATAGTGTCCCTTTAAATCCGAACTCTTAAATTCTGTGTTCTGAATATAAGTTGATGATAACATAATAGTACTATCCTTCAAAATATTACATCAATGTAAGATGTATGATTCTAACACAATTTATACCCATCTTCTCATTCTCTAAATATCTTATGATGTTGATGTTGTTTTATAGCAGTAAGATTGTTGGATGTGTTAATTTACTTTGGATAATATAATAAATAGTGGGATATTTGAAACCTTCACCACTGCAAATTAGAGAGGAAAATAATGACAAAATATGTAGTTGTTTTAAATGGGTGGTTGTGTGCATTTATTAGAACATTTACATCACAGGCTGCACTAATCATTTTCTGAAAAGTTGGTGGTAGAAGTGGGATTTATTTGTATTTTTCCTTTGTGAATTCTAACAATTTACATATGGAAAATGTATATTTTCAAAGTTGGATGAAAATATTTGTAATAAACACAGCTAAGGGATATATATGGTAAGATAAATGCAAACTGAAACAAAAATAATAAAGCAAAACAGTCTTTTTTTAAAGAGTGAAAATAAAATGTAAAAAAAATAAATTGTCTTACATTATGTTGCATGGGTAGTAAAAATTTTAATTTTTTTAGGGATCATTTGGGTATGTTTATATGATGTTTGACAGTCAAAATCATTTCTTAGTAACTGGTGAGTACCTTGTGCCAAATTTCTAAAACATATTTTCTTATAGTTTACCAATAGAATTTTTTTTGTCTCAGGGATCACTTGAAGATACATCACTAATATTGTTGCATTGTTCTCTGTAGGGTTTGACGCTGAGATCTTATTGCATTAAGTGCTTTGCTGCACCTGTACTTGTCTAAGTGGGTATTTTCTGTATTTTTGTCCAGACTAAAGGTAGTGTTGCTCTAAGGAATTTGTATCTGCAAATGTGACTCAGTTTGTATGTAAAAGTGTGTCCGTGTTTCTCTGTAATAAGTTGTTTCTTTCTTGCTGAAATATTTTGTTAATTTAATTTGGCATAGGAAGGTCTTGTAAACAAGCATATTGTCATCCTCCACCACAATTAAATATTTTGTACGCTCATTTTGTTATATGTCAATAGAGTTTGCACAGTGATTGGGGAATTAACTATACAAGCTATACTAATATGTTTCATTTATTTTGGTGGCAGAAGTGGGATTCATGATTTTATTTTTATTTTGTAACATTATTAGTGTGCCACTAATATTTATAGGGAAATTTGTATGCACATTAATTAATGATTACTGGTTATATAATACTAAAGGATGCTTTAACATAATGCATTATTTAAAAAAAAATATGATATATTACATTTTTATTATGTTCTGCTATCTAATCCACATTTCCAGTAATTATTCTAGGATCGTATTCAGGATTACAACAATAGCTGAAACCTAGTATGTTTTCATACTGTCATCTCCTGGGAAAAAAATATTTAAATTAATCTTTCAAAATATTATCACTAGAGTTAAAGCATTAATTTTTCAGATATTTAATGCAGTAGATGTTATACATAACCGGTCTTAGGTGAATTTGCTATTTTGTATATTTTTATAGCACCACAAACTGATCAGTGCAAATTCTGGCTTGGTAGGAAACATTGGACTTTGAAATTGGTGATTTTGTGCCTTGTCATATCACTGGGTTTATTCACTAATCATCAGTTTGTGGTGAAAAATGCCAAACAATTTTCAGAATTTAATGAAACATATAAATATAAAAATCTGTAACTCAATTGAGCTGATACAATAAGAATTCTCAAAATCAAAGTTGCTTTTATACATTCTCCTATAGTTTGCGAGCCACTTAGTGAGCATATCCCTGCATCTTGTTATAACTAGCCATGGACATGTCTTAAATATTCTTAGAATTTTTTTTAATGCACATATTAAATAGGATAGTTTTTAAAGTTACTTAATTGAACACTGTGATTTATTTAAAAAATCTTACACAAGATAGACCAGTGATGGCGAACCTTTTTGAGCCCGAGTGCCCAAACTGTAATACATGCCAATTTTTTTTCCCTCAAAGTGCCAAAACGGCAATTAAACCTGAATACTGAGGTTTAAGTTTAGAAAAAACTCATACAGTTGTCCGAACTAATTAACATGTTTGTGTGTGTGCTCGGCAGTCTGTCTGTATGTGTATTAAGCAGTCTGTCTGTATGTGTATTTAGCAGTCTGTCTGTATGTGTATTTAGCAGTCTGTCTGTCTGTGTACTTAGCAGTCTGTCTGTGTACTTAGCAGTCTGTCTGTGTACTTAGCAGTCTGTCTGTGTACTTAGCAGTCTGTCTGTATTTAGCAGACTGCTGAATACACACACAGACTGCTGAGTACACAGTCTGCTGAATACACACACAGACTGCTAAATACACACACACAGACTGCTAAATACACACACACACACACAGACTGCTGAGTACACACACACTGTTGAGTACACACACACAGACTGCTGAGTACACACACACACACACACAGACTGCTAAATACACACACACAGACTGCTGAGTACACACACACACACACAGACTGCTAAATACACACACACACTGCTGAGTACACAGACTGCTGAGTACACACACACACAGACTGCTAAATACACACACACACAGACTGCTGAGTACGCACACACACAGACTGCTGAGTACACACACACAGAATGCTAAATACACACACACACACACAGAATGCTAAATACACACAGACTGCTGAGTACACACACACACAGAGACTGCTGAGTACACACACAGACTCCTAAATACACACACACAGACTGCTCAGTACATACACACAGACTGCTAAATACACACACACAGACTGCTAAATACACACACACAGACTGCTGAGTACACACACACTGCTGAGTACACACACACAGACTGCTGAGTACACACACACACACACACAGACTGCTGAGTACACACACAGACTGCTGAGTACACACACACACACACACACAGACTGCTGAGTACACACACACACACAGACTGCTGAGTACACACACACACACAGACTGCTGAGTACACACACACACAGACTGCTGAGTACACACACATACACACACAGACTGCTGAGTACACACACACACACACACACACACACACACAGACTGCTGAGTACACACACACACACAGACTGCTGAGTACACACACACACACACAGACTGCTACGTACACACATACTGCATTGAGTGGTACAGTGTATGTGTTTGTGTCTGGGTGATGTGTTTGTGTGTAGGGTGGTGTGTGTGGGGGTTGTGTGTGTGTGTGGGGGTGGGGGGTGGTGTGTGTGTGTGGGGGTGGGGGGTGGTGTGTGTGTGTGGGGGTGGGGGGTGGTGTGTGTGTGTGTGTGTGTGTGTGGGGGGGAGGTGGGGGGTGTGTGTGGGGGAGGTGGTGTGTGTGTGTGTAAGTGGGGTGGTGTGTAAGTGGGGTGGTGTGTAAGTGGGGTGGTGTGTAAGTGGGGTGGTGTGTAAGTGGGGTGGGGTGTGTGTGGGTGGGTGGGGTGTGTGTGGGTGGGTGGGGTGTGTGTGGGGTGATGTGTGTGTTTGTGTGGGGTGATGTGTGTGTTTGTGTGGGGTGATGTGTGTGTGTGTGTGTGTGTCTTTCCTCGGTTTTCTTCCCCCTCTCATCTCTCCCTTAGTTTTCTTCCCTCCCTCCCATCTCTCCCTCGGTTTTCTTCCCCCCTCCCATCTCTCCCTCAGTTTTCTTCCCCCCTCCCATCCCCACTTGTCCTTGATCTCCTACCTTGTAGCGTGGCCGAGCGCACCGCGGAGCTCAGTTTCCTGTAACCGGCCGGAAAGGAAGTGCTCTCTCTGTGAGCACTTAATTTCCGTCCGCCCGGGTACAGGAAGCATGTACCGCGGCGCGCTCGGCCACGCTACACAGAGTGCCTGGCAGGCGGGAGCGCTATGCGCTCACCTCCTGCCGGTCACTCCGGTTTTGCGCCCGCCGGGCCGTTGCACCCTAAGGCGGCCACTTGTGCCGCCTTATGGATGCGCCGGCGGAGCGCACCCTCCCTCCGGCAACCTGTGGCCGCGTGCCCACAGAGGCGGCTCGGCGTGTCACCTGTGGCACGCGTGCCATAGGTTCGCCATCACTGAGATAGACTATATCCATTAAGCAGTGCAGGAGTTAAAAAGTAAATTAAGCTTTTTTGTCTTCCTAAACAAGATATTCATATTGTAGGTGTTATATGTGGGCTGTTACTGAGGCCTTCAACTCCCACTTCATTGCTGCTAAAATACATATTATTTATTACTAGCTAATATAATTATTTATAATTATAATCCAAACCCTAAGTGTATAGAGTTACTTAAAATATGAAAAATATTGCATAAACAATTGAGGATGGAGGTAGCAATAATCGTATTGTGCTTTAACACAATTGTGGACTGTGGGTTAGGCAACCTTTGGCACTCCAGATGTTGTGGACTACTTCTCCCATGATGCTTTGCTCTCATTATTGCTGTAAGAGTATTATGGGAGATGCAGTCCACAATATCTGGAGTGTCGACGATTGCCTACAGTACGCCATTGTGATAGATGGTATGTCAGGAGGTGAACCATTGTGATTTAATGAGGTCTAATTAACCCCTCTTCACGAAAGTGTTAAATTGATGGTGTCTAGCTGAAGCCCTCTTGTTGGTGTCACACTACAACTCCCACAATTCTTTTGGAATTGTAGAAGAGCAACAGCATGAATACCAGAGTTGGACAATCAGGATTTACATATAGAAATACATACGGATAGGAGGGATACAGTGTATTATGGTAAAAATAATGCCATAACGCACATTAACTGAAGGTATAGATGTTTAACCCCTTAAGGACCAAACTTCTGGAATAAAAGGGAATCATGACGTGTCACACACGTCATGTGTCCTTAAGGGGTTAATAATGTTGCCATAACCCCTAGATAACATTATAGTCTCCTAATGTACAGTTAGAGCTAAGACTATGTTTCCTTTAATATTAGGGTAGCGGAACGTTTATGGTTGTCTGAGACTGGTGTGAGTTACCCTCACAAGCAATATCTGCCAACATGAATTCAGTCTCCTTGTATAGAGAGTAGCTGGGGAGGAGGACATGTTGTTTCTATCTCCTCTCCGAACATGATACATTTCACTAACGAGAAAGGGTAAAATGAGAATGGGGGTAGCTCTAAATGGCAGCTTCTACTGAGCAATGGAACTTGGCACAGTAGGGGCTTCCTACTCCATGGTGTTAATAAAACCATGCATTATTAATTATAATATATTATTTACTTCTAAATCATTAAATAGAAGACTAATGCACAAATTATGTC
Organism: Pelobates fuscus; assembly: GCF_036172605.1. Classification (NCBI taxonomy): domain Eukaryota; kingdom Metazoa; phylum Chordata; class Amphibia; order Anura; family Pelobatidae; genus Pelobates; species Pelobates fuscus. Next base: position 106,978,796 of record NC_086327.1, on the reverse strand, counting down.
AATCACCGACACCATGCAGTATCTGGTGCAAAAATGAAATAATGTCCAGATCGTGAAATATAGCATTTTATACATGTACAGAAACAGCACACCGTACATACATTTATATAACCGCCACACGTGCATGTAGGTATTCACTCATGTATACAAATACCTTCTCGCACACACGCTCATTTATATACACAAAGCACTGAACTGTGTATTAAAGGGTTACTCCATTTAGTTTTTAACTCAATTATCGTATATACTCGAGTATAAGTCGAGTTTTTCGGCACATTTTTTGTGCTGAAAAACCCCAACTTGATTTATACTCGAGTCAATGTCTGTATTATGGCAATTTACATTGCCATAATACAGACAAGGGGCTGTGTAGGAGGGGGGCTGGCAGAGAGCGTTTACTTACCTCTCCTGCAGCTCCTGTCAGCTCCCTTCTCCTCCGCGCCGGTCCGGTCTCCACTGAACTGCCAATGCCACTGGACCACCAGGGAGTGAGAGCCACCCTCCCTGCCATGTATCAAGCAGGGAGGGGGAACGAAAAAAATATATAAATAATAATAAAAAAAATAATAGTAAATTAAAAAATAATAATATAACAAAAAAAAAAAATGCCCACCCCCCACCAAGGCTCTGCAACACATACACAAACACACACTGCATCACACACTCACACTGCATTCATACACACACACTGAACTCATACACACACTGCACTCATACACACACTGCATTCATACACACACTGCACTCATACACACACTGCATTCATACACACACACTGCATTCATACACACACACTGCACTCATACATACACACACTGCACTCATACTCACACTGCACTCATACATACACACACTGCATTCATACACATACACTGCACTCATACACACACACTGCACTTATATACACACACTGCACTCATACATACACACTGCATTCACACACACACACTGCATTCATACACACACACTGCATTCACACACACACACACTGCACTCATACACACACACTGCACTCATACACACACTGCACTCATACATACACTGCATTCATACCATTCATACACACACTGCATTCATAATATACACACTGCATTTATACACATACACTGCACTCATACACACACTGCATTCATACACACACTGCACTCATTATATACACCCACTGTAAATAAATATTCAATTAATATAATTTTTTTAGGATCTAATTTTATTTAGAAATTTACCAGTAGCTCCTGCATTTCCCACCCTAGTCTTATACTCGAGTCAATAAGTTTTCCCAGTTTTTGGGGGTAAAATTAGGGGCCTCGGCTTATATTCGGGTCGGCTTATACTCGAGTATATACGGTATATATTTTTTTTTGTAAAGGTCACCATATCGTTAGGTATCTCCCTCACGCCCCCCTTTTGTTGTCACGCCGCGTTTTCTTCTAATACTTTTCTCTTCCCTATCACTGTGCAGCACACCAAAGATTGGCCGAATGATTGGGACGGTGTGAAGGCGGGGGAGACACAATTTAAAAGGGACACATAGTATAATAATATGTAGGGTTGCAGAATTATGGGCAAATAGAGGCGGTATTAGGAAAGATGTTGTGTGTGAGGGATCTGCATACACACAGTCCAATCTGCTTCTACTTGTGGGCGCGCTCACAGTGCCTACTGCAAGTGAAAATCCTCATTATGTCATTCACCAGACAGCGCACAGTGCGTCCTGACAAAAGACGTATTTTATTTCACAGAACTAACATTAGGCAGTCGGAACAGAGTTCCAGGCTGCCCAAGTCACATGTGCTGGCAGTGCAACAAGACCCTGGCAGATTTCAAGATAAAATGCTGCACATACAAATAGCTTGCTCCATCACCAATTCTATAAGTAGAAAGACTGTACATTGAGTGCTTTATAAATGGCTCGAATACCTCAACATGGTTCCATAAAAACTAAACACCCGAGTTTGTATCCTGCCATTCCACCTGCTGTAGAAGGCAACAAACACATACGCACAGACGCGTGCATGTTGGGGCAGCAGAGGTCTGCCTAAGATTGATAGGGGTCACACTTCTAGGTAGTTGCAGCTGCAATAATTAATGCCAGGGCAGTGCTGGGGAGAGGGCAGTACAGCATTTGAAAACTGATAATGTAATATGCACGTACATACCTACACACATATACACTCAGACAAAGGAGCTAATTTTATTATGAAATTCGAAAAATCTATAATGTTCTAACATAGGTGATATATTACACCATTATAATCAGATTTCTTGCAGGCAATGCCCCCTCTCGTTCCACCATCCAGGATGCAAGCTAAACAATAATATAGCATTTAAAGCCTGACAAGAGTTTACTTAGTGGGGGAACTAATGCTGGCTGAAGGGTCCCATTGGGTGGCCCATGAACACCCAGAGTGTATGTGTATTCGGGGACTTAGTGCGACCAGGCCAATCTCATGCCTGCAGCATGGGAGGAAGTGAGAGGCTGTCACTTCCTCCCAGCTAACACAGACACTGAGCCATACAGGAGAAGGCAGAACGGAGGGAAGTGTGGACTGGGAGAGCCAACCCCAGCCTCAACAAGCAAACTGTACAGCAGGGAAGCCACCCCCCTGCACCCAAAAGGTAGGAAATGGGAGTGGGGCTAAAAATTTATACATTTTGCTCTGAATTGTGTCTGTATATCTGTGTGTCAGTGTATCTGTATGTGTGTCAGTGTTTGTATCTATATGTTTGTCAGTGTGTATGTCTGTGTATCTGTATGTATCTCAGCATAAGCACCTGTGTATCTGTATGGGAATATATGTGTGTCTATGTATCTACATGTGTGTTAGTGTGTGCTCCTGTGTCTATCTGTATGGCTGTGTATCTGCATGTGTGAAACGGTGTTTCCACGTATTTGTGCCAGTGTGTGTATCTGTGTGTCTGTGTATATGCATGTGTGTATCTGTGAGTCTGTATGTGTGTCAACATGTGTGTCACTGCCTGTTTATGTATCTGCATGTGTGTATGTGTGTGTCTGTATCTGCATGTGTGTATGTGTAACCGTGGGTGTGTGTGGCAGTGTATATGTATATGTGCATACATCTCCTGCATTCAAATAGCAACACTACATACAGACACCCCCCACATTCAAAGGTAAACGCTACACACAAGTAAACCACTGCTTTCAAATGGCAATAGTATATAAAAAAAAACACAACATAACACTACACATTTACACCCCTACATTCACATACTCAGTTCAAAAACATGCTTACATTTAAATATTGAAACACTGCTCATTGCTAAATACAACCCTGCAAGGATGGGCAAATGAGAGATCCCCAGTTGGCAAAGTATTGTGGGAGATGTACGACAGATGAGAATCTACCTTTTGGCCATCCTTGTGATAAGGGGAGTGGGCAAACAAATTCTTGCACCTGGACCCTCTACGTTAGTTTCGCCACTGAGTTTACTACAGTACTACAGTATATTCGCTACATAAATGGGGTTTAGGGTAATGTTAGCAAAAAGCCCTAGTTTAATGATGCTCTGGTTAATGAATCCATGTTTATCAAAGTAAGTACTTATTGTATTTACATGGTAGTATACCTCCGAACATTTCGAGTGGACAAAGAGGAACACTTCAATTTTAGGGGTGTGACTGGGGTATGGTCAATAAATACATTTATTGTGTCTTGCATTTTAAAGAAACATTACTGGGGGTATTATTGCTGCTGAGCTCTCCTACACACGCAGACACACCAACAATATGAAGCTCCTAGAAAAGAGGGACATTAGGACAGGAAAAAAAGGGTCAGAGGAATTTAAACAAAAAATAGGGACTATGAATTTAATGTTGAAAGATATTGTCGCTATTAATGTAATATGCAAAATCCAGAATACGTTAGTCTTTAAATAGAATGATGGCTAATTTGTTGTCCATTTTGTTATTATATGTACACTGTCTTTTGTAGCCGTGTTTGATAGTTTAAGTAACATAACCAAAACATACCTTAGTGTAGTGGTTCCGGTGCCAAGAGACTTGGAATCCCTGCTCCAAGTGACAAACATCATTTGAAAGGCATCTCGGAGTATGGTTAGCAATGCATTACTAAGGAGTTTTAAAGGAACATTCTAAGCATCTTAACCAATCCATCTTAATACTGTTATGTAACACCCACCTCCTGGCCATCCTCTCCTCCTCCTGAATTCTTCTTTGATTTACTTTGCTGGGGAAATCTCGTCAGTGACTTCGACACGCTAGCTTAGTTGCCAAAGTCACTCAGTTCCTACACTCCCGAGCCAGCGATAGAACCGCAGACTAGGGAGCTTCCATAGCAACCACAGCGCATGCACTTTGCTTGCTATGGGAGGAGACCAGAGGGACCTCGTGTGGGAGGTCTTTTATGCTCTCCCTTGTCAGTCACGCCGAGACATTGACTGACAACTATGAGAAAAAAACTATTTTTAAATACATTTCTCTCCAAATCTATAAATTTTCTAGCAAAACAGCTAGCTCAATGTATAGATACAATCTATTGAGCATAAATTGTTTGGGACATGACAGGTCTCCTTTAAGGTCAAAATAGTCAAACTTTAAAACTTCTCCATACCAGCTATTCTTTCAATTAAGCTACTGTGGCATTAAATTTTAGATTCTCTTTGAATTCTCATTGTACTAAATGACCCTGCCTGTTTGTAGATAATGCAGTCAATGACCAGGTCATTATTGTATCGCCCTGTTTATCGTGGACATTTAAAACGTGCCTTTTTAGTGATGTCATTTTAAAAATATATTATGTTAAAAGTACAAAATGGGGTGATCTTAAACCTTTTATTCCTGTAGTTATTAACCTTTCTTTGACAAGGACCTAAATTATGGGCATGACATATATTAGCTTGGCAACGCATTCTTCAATTGAAAGAAATTCTCCATGACCCATTGTTCTATTGCAATATAGCATATAACAATATAACATTTGGAAAACACCTGCATTTTAGACTTTTCCCAGTGTTGCATTTAGCGATACCGCAGAATACTATTTATACTAAAGGCAATTTGTTAGACCCCTGTCCTATAGGCTAAATGTTCACGTCTTGTATAGGAAATCCACTGTAAAACTTTACTGAGCAAATTTTAGTCTTATTAATTGATATGAAAACAGTAAATTTTATACACATTTTAAATTGCTTCTTTGGAAAAGCAGAACAAGGCAAAATGTAGCATTTTACTAGATTTTATTTTTGCATTGGGTACATTTTTCCTGCAGATGGAATAGATTGTGTATATTATCAGGGTGGCAATTTCTTTAATCACTGTGACTTCAGAGGAAATTTTCTCCAATTTATGCTTTTTGTGCATTAAGATGATATGCTTTGCATCTAAGGCATTGCGATACCCTAATTGCCCCTAATTTCTGCACAGATTTAGAATTCTGTCTTAGAGTGCGTATATGACAGTGTGTTTGTGTAACAAGTGGGAACTCTTGACTAATTTCAAGTTCTTTACCATAGATACATGATTGATCACAAATACTTTATGACTTAATTCCACTAAAAGCTACACTCTCAGCCCTTTGTGACCAGACTTGAGCCAATTTGTTGTTTTCATCGCAGTCTCGCCATGTCATTGGTAAAACAGGGGTTAACTTGTTTTCAATTCATTAACTTTAGCTGATAATCTAAAATTCACTTTGAATTCACTTTCGATTCTTGAAAATACAAACAATTTGTAAATAACCAGGTAGTGTGTTTATATATAATTTATAAGCAAATTCAACCATTTTATATTATAAATAGACGCATATTACAGAATAGATGACCTGAAGCATTGCTGACTAAAATTTGAACTTTATTTTGGGATTAGCTCTGAATTCTAGACAATTTCCATTTCTGTAAATAATCAGAAATTCTCAGCCAGTATTGGAAATTTTCCAACATGAAACCCACCAGCCATCTTGCTTCCTAGCAGACCTCCGACAAGGCAGCTTGGGTGGTCATATTGGGATGTATTGATAGATCCACAATGTATTTTGACATATATCACTATTACATGCTGATGGTTAGTGCATGAAAATTTCTGCCTTAGAGCAAGCACTTAAAACCCACTTTAAATAAATATTCTCATGGAATATAATTAAAGAACATCAATATAATACCTTATAAACTGTTAATTTGTCATAACACTGCTCAAGATAGCTTGGCTGCAGTCTGCTAAAAAAGCAAAATGGTGTTTTTTTTCAAATGGCAAATTTCAATTCACAACAATTCAGTGTTTAGTGAATAAACCCCTCGGAATATAAATCTCACAGGTTAAACTTGAATATTTGGTGTGTTAGTTGCTACATCTCTCCAAGTGTTTCAAGGCTGAAATATCCAGATACCGGATACGGATATACAGATGTTAGTACAAAAACACGGCAATTAGCTAGGAAAGGTTAACGGGAGTTGTGGTTCTTTAACAGCTGGCGTTTGAATAAATCTGTGAGGGATTGCCAAAAGAGTTTTTTCAGTGTACCGCCATTTAAAAGGAACACCCCAAGCACCATAACCACTACAGAGCGCTGTATAAGTGGTTATGCTGCGTGGAGTGCAAATCATTTTAGAACGGTTTGTCTTCCACCAGGTGTCACTCTTTTCTTGTCTGGACCTGGAAGTACCAGGGTAATCCTGGCACCATAACAACTACATCACATTGTAGTGCTTATGGTTTTTGGAGCATTCCTTAATAAGTCTAACATGCTAGAAACATTTACTGCACAATTTGAACAATGGAGTTATCCAACCATTTAGAGAAGCACAATTTATCATACTGCAAAGACCTCAGAAAAGAGAGCTAACGGCAGGAAGATCAAATGTAATCAATGATACAGCATATCTGTTTCAAGTATTCCGATTCCATTAAACCTGATTTTCATCTTGGAGTACTCTGGTGCATTAATATTGAGCACTTTTTCTTTTTCGTGTGCATCTCCATTACTTGAACATTTTACCTCCATGTGTTTAGAAATGTTCCAATATCTTGATTTACCGACTTATCTCATGAACTTGTTAAGTTAATAAAGTAATTGAGGATGTGGGTTTCTGTCCAGTGGTCAGTGTACTTTCTTTACTTCTGTCATCTTTATGTTTACAGGCAAATGGTTATTAAATTAACAAAAAATAAATAATAAAAGGATGTTTACTTTGACTCACGTTGGCATTATCAGGTCCATGTATTAAACATGACGCGGCTATTTTCACGTCAAAATTCTGTCGCATTTTCTGTTTGCTCTAATATTTTCTTTGTTTTCACAATGTTTCCTGACGGTTCCATTTAGTGTTTTTTTTTTTTTTTTTGTCATGTCAATTCACGGCGCTGTCAATGTATAAATGTGTAAAAGAAGCATAAGACCGCGCTCTTTTTTTTTTCCTTACAAAATATTTCTGCCACTGTCAGTGTGGCGTGTTTTCTGAAACCGGTAAGCAGTTTTCACCGTCTTCCTGTCTTCCTTTATGTTTAAGCAATATCCTTGAAATTGCGAATGTGCCGTTTGCTCTTAGTAATATTAATAATTTGTCTTATTTTATGAACGGAATAAAAGGGTAAATCAATCATCAGGAATAAAGGAGCAAAATTTGAGGAATAAAAAGTGATAAATAGATGGATGATTTTAATGTGTTACAGGAAAAGTGGAAAGGTATAAAGGGTGTAGCAACAGTTTTATACGTGCACATGTGTACGCAAATGTGTAATTTTTTATCAATCACCCCCTAAATTATTGCAAAATAAATATTAATGGCAAAATTGAGGCTTAAATATCTGCTACTTTCTCCATTATAGCTATAGTTACAGCTTTACTGTATTGGACTGAATTTTAAAATTTAGATTTAAAGGGGCACTCCAGACCCCTAAAGCACTTTAGCTTACTCTATTACTTTATGTGTGAAGAGTGTGTCCTCTTTTTAATTTTGCTAAAAGTGCAGATTTCCATAGAAATTTACACTTTTATAAATTATCCTTGTTACACCCTCTAGATGTCAATCAGGCAAGCGGCCCTTTTACTTCCTGGTTGTTTAGCTCAGTGGAGCTAAACTCAAGAGGCAGCAAATAGGGCACCTGCCTTGCAAAGACTTCTTATTGAGCTGCATTGGCAAGTCTGGGTGGGGTTAGAAGAGGAGGACTTGCAAAGGCTGCAGACAACAGGTCTGCAGCTTTTGGAAGCTAGTTTTAAAAATATTTCCAATGAAAAAATGCATAATTAAATGCATGCATGTTTTCATTGGGGGTATATCTACTGAACGGTGTCTTTTGTAAAATTTATTTTTTTATTTGGGCAGTGGAGTGTCCCTTTAATTATTGAATAACTCATTGTTATCTGGCAAACCTAGCTTTTAGCTCCTATAGTTCCACAACTCTCATAATGTTTTGCTAGCATTTAGCGTGCCAAAGCATCATTGGATTTTTAGATTCACAAAACATTTGGCCATACTGGCTTTACCCAATATGGCTCTGAAGTATGCACTTGTATTTTCATTGAAACAGCAAATTGTGTATGAACCAAGAGGCAGCTGATTTCATTTTGTTTCTTGCTCTTGACTAGATCAATTAGCAATCAGCTTTGACCTTGAGCTGTGACCTTGATCTGTATGGCTTAACAACAGGGTATAAAATAATCTCTCCTTGAGCAGAGGTGTCTCAGTAATTTATTTCAATGTTTTTTTTAAAGCCATTATAAAGTTAGCAGTATCCACAACATGTCTCCCATTTTAATGATCAATTTTGTGAGGAATTCAACAAACAAATGTGGCATTTAAGGAAGAAACCTTTAAAAACATGATCCAGGCGGTTCAACAGAACAATATTTCTGTCATTAGAATTTGGTTATCTAAATCTTTGTACCAGGTGTGGAACGAGTGATACAGTGAGCGTTACTGTATTTTACATACTTACTAGATGTAATCAAACTATAATCCTTATATTCTATCATTTTTTTTTTTTTTAATTCTTTATTTATGCCAAGGTAAAAACAGTACAGTGAACACACATTACATCGAAATATTGGAAGATATAGTAACAGTTTGTATGCCATGTCTCCAGTGCATCTTTAAAAACAAAAGAGTGACACTCCTTACATACTTTTCCTACACCGACATATCGTGGAGTGAGTAGAACAAACAATATAGCGTGGACACACTGTCCTCCCTGGTATATTTTAATTTATAACATAAAAGTAAAATCAGATAAGACGTGAATAAAATATAAATCACCACATATCCATTTCTTTAGTCGATGGGACATGCCCTATTCTTTCTCAGGTTTTCATATGCGGGTTCAAAAAATCCGCCTCTGAGTCACCTAAGAATTGCTATCCGTCTGTTTCTGTGCGTACAGGTCCATGTCCCCTCGTAATGCATGTTAGTTACGTATTGAGTGGTTATATTTCAACATTTGCGGTGAATACTCACGGTAAAAAGAAAATAGAAGAAAACAGATAAGAGGGGTAAGTAGGAAGAAAGAAAAAGGGAGTACGAGGGGGGGGGGGGGGGGGGGGGAGGGTGCAGGGAAGAACCGGCCAGTTCATATCCAATCTATCTAATCCTAGCCTTGGTAGTATCGTTAGCGTGTACCTCAGGCATTCGCTGCGCTGGCTTCCCAAGGGCCCCAAATTTTTTCAAACTTTTTGGTCGAGCCTCTAACCCTGGCTGTTAGGTCATCCATCAGATAATGATCTCTAATCTTCCGAATTACCATATCAATTTCCGGAGCCTCTCTCCGCAGCCACACCTGTGCCAATGCTCTCCTAGCGGCTAGGTTCACCTTATGCAACAGGGTCTGTTCCGCTTTTGTCCAGTTCTCCATAGATCTAGCCAGCAAGAACACCCACGGGTCCAGCTTAACCTCCCTCTCAAATATGTCTTGTATCAATTGCGCAACCTGCCGCCAAAAGACCTGTGCTATTGGACATTCCCACCACATGTGAACGTAAGTGCCCTTGAGGCCGCACCCCCGCCAGCATAAGTCTGTAGTAGTTTGGTTCATACGGCTCAACTTAACTGGGGTAACATACCATCGAAACAGCGTCTTGTATGCTTGTTCTTGTATTGAGACGCACATAGAGGATTGCGCGGCCGCCTCCCACATTTCCTGCCATTCCACTCCTTCCAGTGTCTCCCCCAAGTCTGCCTCCCATTGATCTATATATGTAATTCCTCCCCATTCTAAAGTGTTATTGCACAACTGTGAGTATAGAAGCGAAATCAGTTTGCTCGGGAATTGTTCTGTCGCGCACATTCTTTCAAAGAATGTCATCTTTGCTACTGCGGCTTTTTTAACCTGAGTGTCTTGGGCGTAAGCTCTAATCTGGAGGTATCTAAAAAAATCAAAGGTTCGCAAAGATGTTTTGTTGCTCAAATCCTCAAATGTCACCAACGACCCTCCCTCATACAACTGGTATAATCTCTGCAACCCCGCCCGTTCTATGCCTCTAAAATCCCGGGCCGTCATTCCTGGTAGGAATGCCGTGTTCCTCAAGAGAGGGGTCATCGGAGAAGGGGAGGACGCCAGGCCATACTTAGGAGCGGCTGCGTCCCATATCCTCAGAGAGTTGATAATCGCTGGACAGGGCACTGTGATGTGTGGTCTGTGCTCTCTAGGGGTCCACATATAGAACTGAGGCATATCCAGTCCCATAAGGGATGCTTCCAGGTCTACCCATCTCCTTTCCTCCGGTGGAGAGTGCCACATTGCCACCTGGGCCAGTTGGGCTGCCTCATAATAAAAATGTAAGTGTGGAAGGCCCAGTCCGCCCCTGTCCCTAGCTCGGTAGAGGATGTTGCGTGAGACTCTATGTTTTTTGTTTTGCCATATGAATTTGCCTATCGTTTGTTGAAGTGTCCCTAAGTCAGACCTAGTTACTTTAATCGGGAGGGCCTGAAACAGGAATAATATTCTGGGGAGTACATTCATTTTAACAGAATGGATCCTCCCTATCCAAGAAATCGCCTTATCAGTCCAGTTCTCCATGTCCGCTATCAACGTCCGTATCAGCAGGGTGTAATTCTGTTGAAACATTTGAGATGGGTCTGCCGTTAATCGGATGCCTAAATATTTTATGTAATCCCTCGCTATTCGTAAGCTATGTGTCATCCTTATGTAAGTGACGTCCGTCTCTGGCATACCTATAGGTAGTACGCTAGACTTGTCCATATTCACTTTGTATCCGGCCAGTTCCCCAAAATCCTTCAGTACGGTCGTTAATGCCGCCATAGAGTCTCTCGGTTCAGTCAGAGTCAATAATACGTCGTCCGCAAATGCCGATACCACATATCTTTGCCCACCTACATCTATCCCTTTAATGTCCGAAGTTACGCGTATTGCCTGAAGGAGTGGTTCTAACGATAAAGCAAATAATAAGGGGGACAATGGGCAGCCCTGTCTAGTACCGTTGCTCAGATCGAATGGCTTTATCCTTGCGCCCGAAATGCGAATTTGCGCCCTGACGTTGGTGTACATGGCTCGCACTGCCGTCGTAAACTGGGCTGGGAAGCCAAAATGGTCCAGCAATGTAAATAAATAAGGCCATTTAACCCTGTCAAACGCCTTTTCGGCGTCCAATGACAGTAACATTGTCGGTATTTTCCTGATGTTTTGTCTCCATATGAGATCTACATTACGCCTGGTATTCTCGAAAAGCTGTCTATTTGGTATAAACCCCACCTGATCGGGGTGAACCAAACGAGACAGCATTGGGTTAATCCTGGCGGCTAGAATTTTCGCCAGTAGTTTGGAATCGTGGTTGATAAGGGATATTGGGCGAAAGTTTTCCGGGAACGACAGATCCCGACCTGGTTTCGGCAGTAATACAATATCTGCAAGTGACATGTCTCTATCAGGAGGTCCTCCCTCCAGTAACTCATTAAACCAAGCTTCCATATGCGGGACTAGTTCTTCCCTAAAAATTTTATAGTAAGAGCCATCAAAACCATCCGGTCCCGGTGCCTTATTGCTCTTCAAGGCAGAGATTGCTATGTCCACTTCCTCTGCCGAGATAGGTTTCCTCAAGTATTCAACATCCGCCTCTTTTAGTTTTGGCAAGTCCAGCCCGGTAAGAAAAGCTTGTAATCTGTCCCTCTCACTTTGTACACTGGCCGGGTCTGTTGTGGAATGATTGTACAATTGAGTGAAAAATTCTGTAAATACCGTTGCTATGTCTGTTGGGTCTGTGCGGCTTTGACCCGAGGCATCCTTGATTTGTGTGATGTGGGTCCTCTGCTGTCGTGGTCGGAGCGACCTCGCCAGCAGGGTGTCCATCTTGTTAGCTTTTTCGAAGTAGGTCCGTTTAGACCAAATGATAGCCCGCGCCGTCTCGTCAAGTAGCGTTCCCCTGACCGAGGCCCTCAGGTCCTGGACCGCCCGCAAACTAGTGAGTGTAGCGTCCGCCTTATGTTTTTGTTCAGCCTTACGCAAAGACTCCAGAAGGGATGATAGCAATAGGGCTTTGCGCTTTTTCTTTAGTGTAGCTTCGCGAATCAAAATGCCTCTAATCACCGTTTTGTGAGCCGACCACACCGTCACCTTAGACAGTCCTGATTCGGCTTCTCTGGCAAAATAGTCAGTCAATTCCCCCCTTACCGTCTCAACAATCTCAGAATCACGAAGCATAGACGTATTCAATTTCCAGGACCACGGGGACGCCACACTTAGTCTATCTAGTGTTAAGGACACATCTGCGTGATCCGACCAAGTGATGGAGCCTACAGTCGACTCCGACACCTTGGGAACCGAGGAGGGATTGACCAAGAAGAAGTCAATTCTCGAGTATGTATCGTGGGGTGCTGAATAGAACGTAAAATCGTCCTCATCAGGATGTTGCGCCCTCCAAACATCAACAAGGCCTGTATCCTGTATGAAGATGTGTAGTAATTTGTCTTGCCCGCCCCTGTTGTGTGATCTAGGGAGGTTTTTACCAGATCCCCTATCTCTCGCTGGGCATGGAGCTGCATTGAAATCGCCACCTACTATCACCATTCCATGTGGCAATGCATTGATTACCTGAGTCAATTCTGCCCAGAACTCCTTGGAGGGGTCGTTCGGGCCATAAAGATTAAGAATATGTATACTATGGGAGTAGAGCGTTCCTGACAGGAGTACGAAGCGGCCTCCCGAGTCTGTGTGTATCTTTGTAACAGTGAGCGGGCATCTGTGATGGATCAAAATTGCTACCCCATTCCTCTTATTTAGAGCTCTAGACTCATAAGTGGTGCGGTATGTATGGTCCCTAAGCGCAAACTTAGCTGACGCTTGAATGTGTGTCTCCTGCAGGAAGGCTATGTCTGGGTTTAATCTTTTGAGGTCCCTAAACATAAGGCGCCTTTTTTTGGGTGCGTTAAGTCCCTTAACATTCAGTGACAATATCTTTACCGGCATGGACCTGCCCTACTGGTTTCGCTATGATAGGGCATATTGTTACGCATGCGCACTAAATTGACCCCAGGTACCTTTCTCGTTGGTGGAAGGACCATGGTTCGCCCGTATGCTCTAGTCTGCTCAGTGCATGCAACCTCAATCAATGTTTTCTCACCGGCCGTCCCGCTTCCTTTCCTTGATTGGACTTGCACGTCCTTCAGGTGAACTCCATTTAATCTCCGGCCAATCCTTAGGGGTGTCTCCCCCACGCCCCCCTCCAGGGAAAAGTAGGGTAGGGAATGCAAAGGGAATAAAAAGGGAAAGGAAAAGAGTAAAGTGGAAAGAAGGAAAACAAGAATCGAGAAACATATTATATACAACAGGTGCCTGGTCTTACCGGTAGCCAGGCATGTGTGGGGTGTGAGTCCCCGTTCCTCCAGTATTCCTGAAAGGTCCTATAGGAGCAGGGACTCAGACCAACCTAAATTTTAAATTGTAAATGAGACCACATTCGCATAGTATAGCATCGTAAGCCTCCATTGCCGTTACAGTCGCCTAGTAGGGGCATCTCACCACAATCTGACGAGGGTCAGTATAATTGTACACCATTCTGGGCTCTCCCCTTCCCCCATCCATCCGCCCATCCCGCAGTATTCCCGCCCTCCTGATCCCCTAAAAAGCATAATGTTGCCACCAAGGATGAGAGCTGTGACATAAATCCCTAAGAAAGCCCGGCCAGGAGAGCTATGGCGAGTACAGCGTTGCCCCAGCTCACACTTCAGGAAAAATGTAGAGCCCAAAAAAGTATGGTACAGTCCCCGTAATCGAAAATGAGAATCGGAGCAGTTGAGACTCACGAGAACTCCCCTCCCATCACAAAATCGCAAATCCCGCGCCTTACCACGTGTTTAACCCCCTGAGGACACATGACGTGTGATACATGTCATAATTACCTTTCCTTCCTTAAGTTCGGTCCTCAAGGGGTTAAGGGGCCCCCTGAGACAATGCTCTACTAGGTGGCGCGAGTGACACTGACAAAAAGATAGCGAGGAACAATGGTATCCCCCCGCCACCCACCACTACGTTTCTTGGTAGTTAGCCTCGGTTTAAGCTAGATGGCAACAATCCAACATAGAAATATATAGAAGGATATGAAAACAGGCAATGCCTTAAAATAAAGCAATAGTTGTGGAACAGAAAAAGAAAGAAAAAATAAGTTCTCCCTGCCGCAATCCGCCCCGCCGCCCTCCATAACCTTCCCGCCACCCGACGGCTATTTTGAAAAATTAAGTTCAGGTCCCGAAAATCATCCATGCACCTGCAAGCCTTAGCACTGTGTTTCAGTCAAAACCTAGGTACGGGCATGGATGAGCACTGACCCGAAGTCCCCAGAAGGGCCCAAAAAAGGGGGACACTACCCTCAACTTCGCCTTAGGTAGTTCCTGCCAGGAGATAGAAACCCTAACCCTCCCCATGGTAAATCGGAGCCCCCCCGTAAGAGAGCCTCAGGCCGAGTGTAGAGGGCCCAATTTTAGCGGGTATAAGAGCCCCCAAACTCCCAAAAAAGATAAAAAACTGAAGAACTTGCCCGCAAATAGAAAAAACACCTCCTCCCAAAATCAGGATGCAGAACACCCCCCACCAGCCATCCCCACGAGGAGTTGGCCCCAAAATGAAATAGAACACCCTTCAGACCTCACTCGCCCGCCGTGTACCAATCTCGGGGGAGGGGATGCACCGTCGCCATCGCTGCATCTGGGATCGTGATTCCTCCTGTTTCTTGCACCCCTAGCTCGTGCAGAAATGACACCGGGTCGCCCCCCGGGTGTAAAATCTTAGAGCGGCCGTCCTTAAACGCCATCAGCCGAAACGGATATCCCCATGCATATTTAATGGAATGCCGCTGGAGCAATTCCGTTATAGGCCGCCATTCCCGCCGCTGCCTCAGGGTGTCCGGCGTCAGGTCTTGATATAAGGCCAATTCCGCTCCTTTATACTTAATGTGGCCCTCTCTCCCGCGTCTCATCAAGGCTTCTTTCGTTTGAAAAAATTGAAACTTGATGATGACATCTCTGGGCTTGTTATCGTTCACCCGGCGGGCTCTCAATGCGCGGTGCGCTCTCTCTATGTGCCAATGATTTTCCGATATATCTGGGAGGAGCGGTTTAAATATGGAGGATACGACCTCAATCAGGGAGCCTTCCCCCTCCTGTTCTGGCAGACCCCGCAGCCTAATGTTATTCCTGCGCGAGCGGTTACCCAGGTCATCTAACGCAGATTCAGCCGCCGCCAACCTGGACGTTAAGAGGTTAATTTGGGCCGCGGCCGCATTGTGGGCTCCCACCATGGACTCTACACGCTGTTCTAAGACTGCAGTTCTGGTCCCCAGGGCATGAATTTCCGCCTTGACCTCAGCGGTATTCCTGGCTATTTCTGTTGCCAGGAAAGACCTTACCTCTGCCAAGGTAGCCAGTATCTGCTTAGTATCTGGCTCTTGGGGTCCGGGTGTCGCGCTGGAGCCAGGACTGGACGGAGATCGAGGCCCTCCTGTGCTCTCCCGTCCGCCATCTTGGGTGGAATTCCTCATGGCGCGGGAGGCTGCAAAGAGATCCGACACCGTCACTCCCTGCTCAGCGTGTTTTTTCGTCTGCTTCTTAGGGGCCCGCTTGTCCATCTCGGGTTTCCCCGCAGGCAGCTGCCGGTAAACTCACAGTCTGATTGCTGAAATTCGCTGTTGGTCCGGCGATCCCGGTGGAGCTTCACGCAGGTACGTCCAGCTCGCTCCGACCGCAGACCACGCCCCCATATTCTATCATTTTTATGTGTTAATGTGACTGCTCTAGTGCATCTGGCCTTCTGTCAAATAATTACTTATTTCTGATCTAGTCTAGGTGACTAATTAGATAATTGCCTTTATTACTTCACTGATTAGAGAGAATGTTATTCCTACTTGATTGAAAATCTAAACCGCAAACAAACTTAAAGGTAAGATCACTGGCTACGGGCTTTTGTAATAATAATTCTTATTATAACCTATTTATATTGCACCAGCATATTCCTCTGCGCTTTACAATGATAATGTGGGGTTAAAACAGCACAAAAGAGAGAAGTTTAGATGTTTTTAGGGAACCTGCCCGAACGAGCTTACAATAAAGACGAGGCAAGACGTAGAAACACAAGAGGAAGATCAATTCTAAGTGGATTTTAAATGTAATGCCAAATTAGCTAGACTGGAAGGGCAGCTGGATTTAGAAACGTCCAATTCGGCTACTTTGGCCTTGAATTTGAAATTAACTTTAAATTCCTAACAATTCTTAGTTCAGCAAAAAAGCCTGATTATGGCCCCGATTTAATATTTAGGGATAAGCTTTTCAAATGATTTAACATTTTTGGATAAACTTTTAAAATATACATATTTTTCAAAATTAAAAAAATATTGTACATAAGAAAAATCAGTATACACCATGTTCCAAATTATTATGCAAATGATATTGTTCTCATTTACCTAAATAATTGATGTAAATAACAGTCAGCATAGTTCTCATGTTATCAACTATTAAGAGTACAATTCAAATTTTATTGAACAAACCTCCTAATGATAACTATTTTTTTTAAACATAAAAAAATCACAATGCACTGTTCTAAATTATTACGCACAGTAAGTTTCAAAACACTTTATAGGTTGTAAAGAACTGAAAATTGTAATTTGTTGTGATTGCAGCATATTTACTGAAATCAAAAGCTATTTCAATCAAACTTATAACAACATTTTAACAGGTCACGTTACATTTTAACATAGGACCCCTTATTTGATAGCAGCTTTACAAGTCTTGCATCCATTGAACTTGTGAGTTTTTGGACAGTTTCTGCTTGAATTTGTTTGCAAGATGTCAGAATAGCCTACCAGAGTTGCTGTTTGGATGTAAACTGCCTCCCACCCTCATAGATCTTTTGCTTGAGAATGCTCCAAAGGTTCTCAATAGGATTGAGTTCAGGGGAGGATGGAGGCAACACCATGACTTTCTCTCCTTTTATCTCCATAGCAGCCATTGATGCAGAGGTATTCTTTGCAGCATGAGATGGTGCATTGTTATGCATGAAGATGATTTTCTTATGGAAAGCATAGTTCTTCCTTCTGTACCAGGGAAAAAAGTGGTCAGTCAGAAACTCCACATACTTTGCAGAGGTCATCTTTAAACCTTCGGGGACCCTAAAGGGCTCAACACGCTCTCTTCCTATGATTCCGGCCCAAAACATGACTTCACCACCGCCTTGCTGACGTTGTAGCCTTGTTGGAACAGGGTGGCCGTCCACCAACCATCCACTACTCCATCCATCTGGACCATCCAGGGTAGCACGGTACTCATGAGTGAACAGGACTGTTTGAAAATTAGTCTTGTATGTATTTTTCTGCCCAATGCAGCCGTTTCTGTTTGTGAGCATTGGTTAGTGGTGGCCGAATAGAAGGTTTATGCACAGTTGCAAGACTCTGGAGGACTCTACACCTTGATGTCTGTGGGACTCCAGAGGCACCAGCAGCTTCAAATATCTGTTTGCTACTATGTAATGGTATTTTAGCAGCTGCTCTCTTGATCCGATGCATGGATCTGGCAGAAATCTTCATCAATGTGCCTTTATCTGCACAAACCCGTCTGTGCTCTGAATAAGCCACAAATCTCTTAATAGTGCGATGATCACGCTTAAGTTTTCGTGAAATATCTAATGTTTTCATACCTCGTCCAAGGCATTGAACTATTTCACTCTTTTCGGCAGCAGAGAGATCCCTTTTCTTCCCCATATTGCATGAAAATGGTGCTCTGCTTAATAATGTGGAACACCCTCCTTTAGTAGTTTTTCCTTAAATTGGGCTCACCTGGCAATCTAATTATCACAGGTGTCCGATATTGTTTACAGTGATCAAAAGAGCCCTGAGACACAATGCCATCCATGAGTTAAACTGAAAAACAAAATATTTAATCTTTGTGACACTTAAATAGAATTTGCATACTAATTTGAACCGGGTGTATATAAAAAATATTAAACTATTTTTTAAAATAGGAAATAATTTTAAAAGCTTATTTAAAAATATGAAATAATTTGAAAACGCCGATCCAATAACATTACATCGAGGCCTATGTTAGGAGTTAGAGGATGGACAAATTTAAAGAGTTACTCCAAGCATCATGAACAATTCAGGGATTTTACAGGCAGTGGCGGAACTACCTCTGAACTATGCCTCTTTTTACAGTGTTTAATACATTTGGTGCTTGAGGTGTAAATACATCTCTGGTAGTGTCAGGACATCATTCGTGTTCCGGGCTGGCCAATATCAATTCTGTGCATATTTCTAAACACAGAGGGATAACTCAGCAAGGAAGTAATCAGCTAATGCTCTCTGCCAAAAAGCCAGTTCAGCTGTGCATGTCAATGAGATCACACCTTAGGACTTTGAATATAGTTTGCCACTTTATCTGGGAACAGTGCCAGGGTTCCCCTAGCATCATAAGCTGTACAGTGTGTGTTTGTATGCATGTGTGTGTCAATATGTATGTGTGCCTGTAGAGGTTATGATGCTTGTAGTAAACCTTTAAGAGATGGAAATTAGTCAGAGTGGTTATAGGCTTGATTGAAAAGATATGTTTTTAGGAAGCTAAAACTGTAATTGGCAATTGTCTTCTTATGATGATAATTTACCTGCATTGTTTATTAATATGCATGAGTTTGCAAAACATTTAAACTCATAAAGTAAAAATATATAATATATCAATCCCCTAAAAGGTTTACATTTATAGACCTCATTTAATATCAAAGGTAGATGCCAGTACAACATTTTATTTAGGATCACTTTTGAAAAATTGGGTGAAATATACACTGATCAGCCCCAACATTGTTACAATGGCACCTGTCAATGGGTGAGGTATATTAGGCAGCAAGTGAATGGTCAGTTTTTGAATTTCATTTGTTGTAAGCAGGAAAAAATGGGCAAGTGAAAAGATGAGTGACTTTGACACGGGCCAAATAATGATGGCTAGATGACTGGGTTAGAGCAAGTCCAAAACAGCAAGTCTTATAGGGTGATTAGTACCTACCACCCCATGGTACGCAATATGCAGTGGTTAGTACCTACCACCCCATGGTACCCAATATGCAGTGATTAGTACCTACCACCCCATGGTACCCAATATGCAGTGGTTAGTACCTACCAAAAGTGGTGCAAGGAAAGACAACCTGTAAACAGGCATCAGGTCATGGTCGCCCAAGGCTCATTGATCCAACTGGTCTGATAGCCCCAAAGAGCTAAATAACGTAATGCTGGCCATGGTAGAAAGATGCCAGAACTCACAGAGCATTGCAGTTTAATGCATATTTGGCTACGTAGATGCCGACCCATGAAGACCTCTGTCCACTGTCGAAAGTATTTTCAATGGGAATATGAGTGTCAGAACTGGACCATCGAGCAATCGACGATTTCTGGTCTCATGAATCACATTTTGTTTTAGATTATGTGGATGGCCAGGTGCATGTGCATTGGTTACCTGGGAAAGAGGTGGTAGCAGGATGCACTATGGGAAGAGGGAAGGATGGCGGAGGCAGTGTTCTGCTCTTGGCAATGTTCTGCTGGGAAACCTTGTGTTCTGGCATTCATGTGAAGGTAACTTTGACACATACCACCTACCTAGAGAATGTAGGTAGGCGTAAGTGTGAGCCACCGTGGGGATTCCCTGCTCTGGTGCGAATGGCTATGTTCGGGGGAAACGAACGCACGAGAGCCGGGAATCCCTCTATTCTATGTTTGAGAAAATTTCCCCGAGCATAGATTAGAGGGATTCCCTACTCTGGTGCATTCGTTTATGTTTGGGGAAGTTTCCCAGAACATAGATGAATGCTCTTGAGCAGGGAATCCCTTAATTCCTCACTTCCCAACCAATTCGTTCTATTACCGGGTCGTAGGAACGGAACCCGGTCGGTAAGTAAGGAGTGAGGAGTGTCTGTATAAGTTACTGATTTATATCCAGGGACCCTGCTCGCACTCTATTGTGAGAAAATATTGTTCTTACGTTTTTTGCAATAAGGGGGGACCTGGCACAGGTCCCCCCCCGTTCCTTCATGGTGTGGAACCCAAATAACTAAAATGGGGGTGATATAGTGCCCCCACCTGTGACCCACGGATGGGGGCTATTAATATAAACGGGGGGCCCTTTCGTTTCGTATATAATTCGTATGTAATACTTTCGTTTATGTTATAGTAAACGAATATGAAAAAAGTCCGAAAAGACATATGCATTCATCCGATAACTAATGCACGTGTCTAATTTGCAGGAACATGAGGAACATGGCAAAGAGGTCAAGGTGTTGCCTTGGCCTCCAAATTCCCCAGAAATCAATCCGGCCAAACATATGTGGGATGTGCTGAAATAAGAAATCTGATTTATTGAGGCCCACCTTGCAACTGCAGGACTTAAAGGATCTGCTGCTAATGTCCTGGTGCCAAATACCAAAGGACAGTTTCAGAGGTGTTGTGGAGTTCATACCTCGACGCATTAGCAGGTCTTATAATTAGGCAAATACAACCTCAGTAGGGATGTGCATGGGAAAAATATTCGGTTCAGCATTCCGAAATTTGGGACTTCAGGACTTCAGTTTGGCATTACGGAACGTCGGCACTTCGGGACTTGGGTAAGTGTAGGGTTAGGGGTAGGGTTAGGGTAGGGTTAGAGGTAGGGCTAGGTTAGGGGTAGGGTTAGGGTAGGGTGAGGAGAAGGGGTAGGGTTAGGGTAGGGCTAGTGGTAGGGTTAGAAGTAGGGTTAGAGGTAAGGTTAGAGTAGGGTTAGTGGTAGGGTTAGGGGTAGGGCTAGGGGTAGGGTTGAGTTAGGAACAGGGTTAGGGTTGGGAGTAGTGTTAGGGTAGGGCTAGTGGTGGGGTTAGGGGTAGGGTTAAGGGTAGCGTTAGAGGTAGGGTTAGAGGTAGGGTTAGAGGTAGGGTTAGAGGTAGGGCTACTGGTAGGGTTAGGGGTAGGGTGTAGTTAGGAGCAGGGTTAGGGTTAGGAGTAGTGTTAGGGTTAGGGGTAGGGTTGAGTTAGGAGCAGGGTTAGGGTTTGGAGTAGGGTTATGTCTGATTCTTGTCTTCCCTCCCATGGCTGATCGCATGTAGTGTGTTAAAATGGGGAGGGGTCAGTGTATTAATTTGAAGGATGGAGGGGGTAGTGTATTATTTGGGGGAGGGAGGAGGCCAGTGTATAACATTGGGGAGGGGGGCAGTGCATTAATTTGAAGGAGGGAGGGAGGGTGCAGTGTATTAGAGTGGTGTGATGGGGGGCAGTGTATTAGAGTGGTGTGATGGGGCAGTTTATTATAGTGGTGGGAGGGGGCAGTGTGTTAAATTGGGGGAGGGAGGGGGCAGTGTATACAGTTAGAGTGGAGGTAGGAGGGGCAGTGTATTAGATTGGACGGACAGGGCAGTGTATTAGAGTGGAGGGAGGGGGGCAGTGTATTGGATTTGAGGGCAGTTTATTAGAATGGGGGGAGGGGGCAGTGGATTATATTGGGTCTGCATGGAGGCGCTGAACGTTCCCCATGGAGATGCTGATTAGCTGCGCTGTTTTTTTGCCACAGATGCACAATAGCCTCCCAATGCATTCCTATGGAAAAGCAATGGATTGGATGTGATAATCAAGTTTGATGAACTCAGCCAAAGTGAAGAACACGCTCATAAGGCTTCAAAATCAAACGTCATTTGTTTTTTACATCTGTGCAATAGCATACATTCACCATTTCAGTCCCATTACCAAACATTTCTTAATATGTCAAGGTAGTTGAACTGAAACATTGATTACATGCAAAGGCACATCTGCTTAAATTAAATGTGCTCTTTTGTTTACTTTGAAGCCCTACGAGCGTTTGGATATCCCGTGTCAGTTAGACATTTTTTTTTTACTGTACTTTTCTAAATAAACCTACATTTTCTATTAAAAATTGCGATTTAGTTTTTTTGCGGCCCACGTGAACTTAAACATTGTTCATTTGGCCCATGTTAGACTTTGAGTTTGACATGCTTATATTACACGGTGTCTTGATTTATTTAACAAAAATAAAGTCAAAATGGAGAAGCCATGTGTGAAACACTAAGCATACCTTATGATTCAATAGCGTATAGAACCACCTTTAGCAGTAACACTTGGAATCGATTTCTGTATGACCTTATCAGTTTCTCACATCATTGTGGAGGAATTTTGCCCCATTCTTCTTTACAATGTTGCTTCAGTTCAATGAGGTTTGCTGGCATTTGTACTCACAAGGCAGCTTTACGTACACTGGCGGGAATGTCTGTACTCGCGAGTGTACTTAAAGTGAGTGTATGTAAAGCGGGGTATGCCTGTATACAGTTTTCTTGAGGTCCCTCCACAGCATTTCATATCCTGAACTTTACTGGGCTGTTGCAACACCTTGATTCTTTTCATTTCCAGCCATTTTGTTGTAGATTTGATGGTGTGGTTGGGATCATTGCTCTGTTGCATGACTCAATGTCGGCCTAGCTTTAGCTGTCAGACACTTTAGCTGTCAGACAAAGCCTCACATTTGACTCAAGAATACAAACCATCACCCCTCCACCACCGTGCTTGACTGTTGGTTTGATGTGTTTGTGCTGATATGCTGTGTTTGGTTTTCGACGAACAAGGCGTAGTGCATTGGGACCCTCCACTTTGGTTTTGTCTGTTCAAAGGACATTGTTCCAGAAGACTGTGGTTTATTCAGATGCAACTCTACAAACCTAACCCTCGTTGTCATGTTTTTTAGAGAAAAGAAGCTTTCTCCTAGCAACACTTCTAGACAATCAATACTTGTTCAGTCTTTTTCTAAATGTACCATCATAAACTTGCCTGTAGAGTCTGAAATGGAACTCTTGTTTTTTTTGCAATTTCTCTGAGCACTGCACAGTCTGACCTTGGGGTGAATTTGATGGGACCTTCACTTTTGGGAAGACAACTGCTTTGAATGTTTTCCTCTTTTGAATAGTCTTGTATAATATGTCATGTGTTGTTGTTCATCTGAGGTTGTATTAACCTAATATTAAGTTTTTCTAAGGAACAGATAATTACTATTTGTGTCCTGATATGTATAACCATAGAATTCAAAGAGGGTCTACTTTCTTTTTACCATGACTGTATTTATGATGCCAAAACACTGGACTAATACGTCTAAACTGATAGATAAATAGAATATAGAAAATATGGCTCGGAAAATCAATTTCAGAACTTTATCCAGAAAAATAATAAAAATATTAAATATTAATAAGAGTAAAAGTCTAGCAGGGGTTTGCAGCTCTCGGTAAATAGAGCAAAAATATCTACCACAGTAAAGAAAAAAAGGTTTTATATTATCTATGAACCCACTGATTTCCATGTGAAATCAGTTACAAGGTTAGTGTGCACATACAAGACAGTGGCTTAAGGAAAAGGGCTACTAAATTATGTTGGTGTTTTATGACCCTAGCACCCTTGACTGTAGTTCTAATCCATTCTTAGTGCAGAGAGTTAAATCAGGGAGCAGTAATGCAAAGTTGTGATGGTCGTTAGAGTAATCATTTAAAGCTCTTTATTTAATAGCACATAGAAAGTAAAAAAAAAATATATAGATGTAATGTATTGGCTGTATAATTATATGGCAAAAAAAAGTTTGGTTTCCGTTGCTAAATTCTCAATGTGCGGTTACAATATAAAAAAAAGCCAAAAAAAAAACCAGAATGTCAGAGAGTTAAACAGCACTTTCAAGATAAAGACGAACACCTGCATCAGCATTTTTCTCTCTATTAATTTACTCTTAGAACGTCTGCGTGCTAAATAAAAGCCTATATTCTGTCTGCAAGCCAGTCTGGAAAAGCTAAGATTTAATTTACCTGATCGGAAAAAATACTATTATGGCTACAAAACTACTGCTAAGAATAATAATAATAAAAAAATCTATATAAGCCACATAAATATATAACCTAGTTTTTTTTGAAAAGGCAAGGTTACACAATAGTGTACATAGGTATCTGAAATTCTAAGACCAACACAGCACTAGCAAGGCCTAAAAGATACTTACCACTGCAAGCTAAGAGGGGTCCATGGCACACTCGCCAGGTGGAAATTTCCACTCATTATGGCGTATAGGTGCCAACAACCAAGAATTTGACGTTACAGTCCTGCGTTTTGGGGTACTGTCACAGCAAATGAAAGTCCTGGGGTCCTGACCTGATTTCAAAAGCACTAGGGCCAAGTATGGAGCACTTCAGCAGCGAGCTGTGATTGGTATGCTGGGGGACGAAAGGCTATTAGTCAGCCTGGCCAACTTGCTAAAGGCAGGTGCCCGATGCACCTGCCTGCTTTGAGGAGTGGACCACCTCCTGCATGCCTGTTCTCTTTCCTACAAACCTCTGTTCAAGAAGGTGGGCAGGGAATTTTGACACCTATGCATGGCTAAAATATCACTCGTCAATGGCTAGTGGGTGTCTGGAAATTTGAAGGCCTGGTACATGTAAATGCATATCTTATGAGAAGATTCAGACAGGGTCGATCTGTAAACTCAAGCACTGAAACCATAGCGGCTGTTGACTGTAAGTCCCATTATGTAAGGCCAACCTTCCGTCCACAGCAACTACAGCAATGGATGTTACTCAGGCTTCAATACTCATAATCTTTGTACCACAAGACCAGAAGATATTTTTTTGCTAGCCAACCTTTCTGTTTGGTTCAGAAACTTTCATCGGGGCTCATTGTACAGCACTATGGAATCTGCTGGCGCTATATAAATAATAAAATAATAATAATCAGGGCAAATATAGGTCAGATTCTAATAATGGATACACCAGTACGACAGGGGCAGAAAGATGACTTACCGTACCATAGGTACGGACAGGTTTAATAAAAAGCCACAGATGGTGCAAAAACGAGAGCTTGTATACAGAAAATTGTAATCAAATATACATAACAAAAGTGGATACCAGAAGTACCGCAGTCTTGAGGGACTAGCCAGGTTTGTCTGTCTGTCTGTCTGTCCATCTATATGTCTGTCGCGTTTCTCTTCACTTTTATCTGTAACACCAATATAGCCGGAGCCACCTTGATTAATAATGAAACTGTTATTCTGGAGCAGCATAAATATTTTTCAGCAAATTCACAAAGAAGTGAGGTTGTTTTTGTGCTTGGGGCCAGGAGCTAAACTAATGAGTTATAGACATCCCTTTGCCTGAGCTCTTTCGAGGGGTGAAAGATCAACATAATCATTGATTCAGGACAGCAAAGTGTCTTTAGGACAACGTAGAAATCATCTGAACTACTTAAACCACCAGACCACTAAACCCTGAAATATTAGGTTCTAGACTAATCTACAAAGAAAGAGCCTACAACAAAGCCCGACATTAACCCAGTGATAGCGACTTATCTTTGGTCATAGAAAGTAAACTCCAACAGATAAAGAGTCTAAATGTAGGTATTGCTGTGTTAACCCTTAAAATGTCAGAACATATATCATCTCCCCCAGCAAGATTCAGATGGTTGAACTAAATGAAATTTCAAGAGAATAAAGAAAAACAAGTTATATACCATTATTTGACACTGGCAGAGTTATTAGTTAAACAGTTAATTGTGGTGAATTGGAAATCAAATTGTATCATGGAGATTGTCCAATGCATAATTATATATGTCTACTATCAATATTTGAACATTCAGGAATTTTACCAAGTTGTAGAAAAGCAAATCCTGATTGGCAAAATTTTGGCTAAAATATCACAGCCGTGACCATAACTCAGCATTTGAATTTTTCCAAATCAGCTTTTTTTCCCCCTGCATTTCACAATTCAGATTTCTACGATTCAGAATTAAGTGAATAACACCCTTAGTTTGTAAGCTCTGCTGTACCAGGGTCTCTTTGAATGTACTGATCGATGCAAGCACAAATCATATATATGGATCTTGCATTATCAATTATCAGCTCTGTTTCCTGTGGGAAGCACTGTATACATTATATGGCCGTATATATAAATAAAATACATACCTATGCTTGCCAAAATCTAAACGATAAGGCAACGGGGGATGGTAAAGCAATGGATGTATCGCTGAATTGCAATACTGTATGTGCAGTCCACTATCCCCAGATCTGATCAATAAACAGAGCTTTGCGGTTTTTAACTCATTCACGCTTATCATCCTTCAGCGTTGCCACAAATAAAAAAAAATTGCTGCAGAGGAATAAAGCCAGTAGAGTCCTAGAATCCTCCGATTTTACAGCGTATGCTTTATCATGTCTAATAAATTTAACCCAAATCATATTATCCTAAACTAACGTTGGTCATATTAGAGATTTTCAAAGAGCCATATTGCAGCTAAATGCCAGCCCATTCTTCATGAAATGCAGTGATTATTTTATTTTCTGTAAGCCCTGCGGTTATGATCTAATTAGGGATCTTCGAAATTTGCTATTTAATAATAGATCACTCCTCTGGCTTAAGAGCCAACTGACAACTTATTGATTTCCAAGAGGGAGGAACAAGTTGTTTTTATTCTCTATTAAAATCAGGCAATCTTACATGCGTTGGATATAGAAGCTGGATATGGGAAGCACTCTGAGTACCATAACCACTGCAGCTTATAGTACAGTTAAGTGGAGAGGATATGTTCCGAGCAAGCTATGGGTGCTCTCCATCAGGTTTTTGTGAAACTCTCTTCAGTTTATCAAAAGTTGGAGGATTACCAGTACCAAAAACCCACCCCTCGTCTTGATTAATATTAGAAAATTGTATTTTATTATTTAAATAGCACCAGCAAATTCCGTAGCGCTGTACAATAGGTGGAGTAACAGACACGTAATTGCAACCAGACAAATGGATGCACAGGAACAGAGGGGTTGATATGTCGTAATGACAAGGTTTCACGTTCTCATTATCTATCCAAATGTATTTAAAAGGAGAGAAGCTAATCTAGGCTGGAGCCCAAAGTTGGCTTTTGAAAAGGTCTTGGTCTGATTTTCCCACAGTTTCATTGCTACCCCCGAGTCCCCTGTTGCAAGGCTGACCAGCTCGAGAGCAGTGTTTGAAGTTCATCACCATTCCACCACTCTTCAGCCTTGTGTCCGAACTTTAGGGATGACTGGTTATCTCACTAATTATTCCGATAATACGTTATACTGCCGTTAGACTCATGGTAATAAACATTTGAAGATGTGTGTTGTTCAGGTGACTGAGAGGAGCAGACTGCTTTGACGTATCTGATGTGTTTTGGCCGAATGTATTGTGAATAAAGTCTCAATTCTCTGCCGTCATGTACATGAACTTTAGTAATGTGAACTAAAGTTCTCCTGAAAACAGGCAATTTAATTTAAAACAAGGAAACATATGATGTACCGGTGGGATAGGGCAAAACATTCTGTTCAGTTGGTATAGCTGGTAAAGTTCTACTACCTGATATATATACAAGACACTGTCAGTGGAGTCTTGAGTCAAAATTTAGCAACTTCCCTATGACTATATTATTTCATAATTATTTTTGGTGAAGATTGATACTGAATGATGCTTAGTCAGTGGGAACCTTTTCGAGAGAACTAATAAATTCTTTATTCAAGCAACGTCTCCAATCCTTTCAATGTAACACAATAGTTGGTGGAAATAATGGCTTTAATTGATTGATGATGACATAATGCATATCTTCCCTAACAATTCGTATACTATTCGTATACATTGCATCGAACGGCTTTATGATTATATTATAAAAATGTGTTAAATATTATGCTTGATAAGAATAAACAATGCGTAACACAATCTTTCTAATGAACGACGGCCATAAAATCTCCATTGTCTCACTTGTCTGAATATCCTCTAAATTATCTTCAAATGATAAGCAGATAATTATTACACTTTTATTTTGATATATGTTGAGGTTTGTCAGACCTTGGAGAGTCATGAAAGTTTGAGAAAAAGTTTCAGTTGTTTTTGGAACCAGGCAATACCCCTAGCAAAGTGTACTCATGACATAAATGAGGACTTTGGTCCAAAATAGAATTCAGCCGCCTGAATCACTGTAGCTCTTTTGTCTAATCGGAATTGATTCTGAAGTCTGTATCAATCTAGGATTATTAAAAGAATAATATTTGTCTTAGGCGGCACTTTCAGGGGGGGGGGGGGGGGGAGGATGGCGGAATTTTGAGCGGGTGGCAAGGGAGCACTGTCCTCTGACCTCCCCCCGCTTGCCCTGCCATGATGCTAGGAGCCGGAATATATCATCACTCCACCTCCCGGAATCTTGAAACAGCACGCGAGGGAGCTGAGCAGGAAGATTATAGCTTCAACCGCCGTCCTGTGCCTGCATGCCGCCCGCCCAGCAGGCGCCAGTGCAGCAGCAGAAGATTCCACTTTTGGTCTCCCAAAAGTAGGGAAGTTGGGTGGATTTAAATTAAGATTTTAAAATATATCTATAATTTGCAAATGTGTGAGACAATGTGTGTGAGTGTGTCAGTATTAGAGTGTCTGTGAGTGAACATGTGTGTCTGTGAGTGAATGTGTGTGTCTGTCAGTGTGTCTGTAAGCGAATGTGTGTCTCTGTCAGTATGTGTCTGAGTGAATCTGTGTGTGCCTGTCCGTCTGAGTGAATGTGTGTCTATTAGTGAGTGTATGTCTGAGAGTGTGCATCTGTTAGTGAGTGTATGTCAGTGCATGTGTATCTGAGACTGTATGCCTGACAGTGAGTGTGTCAGTGGATGACTGTCAGTCAAACTGCGTGTTCGTCTTAAATAGGAAGCGGTGCAGCCTTGACAGGAAGGGGCGGGGCAAATTTAGATTGGGGTGCAGAGTTTCATCATGCCTAGGGCAGCACAAATCCAAAATACATCACTGACTATACCCCAATACTTATAGCACTATTCCACGTACTATATTTCAGTATGCAATAACCCATTAGTTATAGAACTGTGCTTCATCCTATACCCTATTAGTTATAGCACTTTACCCCATCCTCTACTTATAGAACTGTATCCCAGTTTAAAACCATTGCTTTCTGCACCAGTTACCTAGTTACCATTGCTAGTGATGATAAATGTGTCAGGTAGTGAGCATTGCTATGCGGTGTACATTTGGTGAGCATATTACACTTACTAATGAGCAGTAGTATGCTTTTAGAACACAGTGATCTGGTTACCAGGAAGCATTGCTATGCATCACAGACTTGGCAGGCTCATTGCTAGAAAGCATTGTCACTGCAGCAATGAAAGCCATACACAGCTGGATGACAGCAAAGCTCAGCAAACTGAACTCTGACAAACTGAAGTTATGATCATCGAAGCAAATTCATCAGCTGAATAAAGGAATCTGACATCTAGTAAACATTGTATCCCTATCTCACACATCACATCCCAAACAGGCAAAAAACAACAACAACAAAACAACCACCACCTAGGATTGACATCAAAACAATGGAGAACCATCCATCAATTTTGGATTTTTTTTTTTTTCCCAATGTGGCCTTATCTCTTGATGTTGGAATCAGAACTAAATTTCATCACCGTCTCCTTCTTTAACCCCTTAAGGACACATGACGGAAATATTCCGTAATGATTCCCTTTTATTCCAGAAGTTGTGTCCATAAGGGGTTAATCTCTTCCGCAGGTTATCCCTGTATCTTTTTCTTAACAGATTCCTAATAAATAGGACCCAGGCTTATTCCCCATACTTCTATAGATAGACAGCAATGCCTAGAATGTTAAAGTAGCAGTCTGCTTTGCAGTTGGTCATTGTCTTGAACCAGTGAAGGTGGGTTAGTTATCATTACGCACCAAGAAAATTGCCATGAATGACAAACGTCAAGGACAGAATACCAGTGTACACTGCAAAGCATCATACATATCACTTATGTGCAGTCTGTGGAAACTAATCTCATCTTTGGGTTTTGTACCCCTCCACGTCTCAGGTGCCTCATTTTAAACCCTGATTAAACACAGCAGTGCACAGAGCTCCGACAAGATAGATGGCCTATATTAGTGGGTTAATTTCATACAGGTATTATGTTCTGACTAAAATAGCCTCTAAATAGTGGCAGGACTATGCAATGTATGATCACACTCCAATTAAATCCACAGTTTCCACTATTTTTGCCTATGCCAAATATTTTTAGGTTTTAGAGAACTGTGTGTGCTTTTTGCGGAGTGTTCTGGATCCTGCATATTTTATAAATATATGCACTGTGTACGTGTGTCCATCATTATCTTTGATGGAGCATGTGATTAGCAAAAATACATATATATTAAAATTAAATGTATAATTTTAGTCATCAAAATATGTTGTCATGGAACTGATCATCTTGCAGTGATTATTATTTTTTTTTAATTATGTTACCAAAAAGAGACAAGCTCGGCATAAAAAAAAAAAATCTCAAACAGGAGCTGGATTCATTTATGTTGTCACACTGGCCAACTAGATCTGCCGTTCAGTAGCCATTGGGGCATGAAATGACATGCCAAAAAGGCTTGTGCGGGGTTTAGATGAGCAATGTGTCTTGAAGGCCAAGCTTCCAGGAGTTATACCAGTGTTAATAAAGAGATTTGTCTTCATTTGGCAGTGCTGTCCGAATCGGGATGAGTATTACAAGGGGGGAGGGTGCATTTGCTATGGGCTTATTATGTGAAATTTGGAAATCCTGGGCTTTAAACATTTACAAAAAAAAAAAAACTGCAATATGAGAGTTTCTCAAAGATCGGAAATCAAAATCATAAAATATACACATTTATAAGGAAGCAAGTATCACATAGAACTGGGTCTTCCCATATTCATACTATACAAAAAAAAAAAGGTAGATTCCCAGATGTTGTAAATTAAAACTTCAACTTACATGATGATTTGTCATGCTACAATCATGCAGAGCATCATGGGAGTTGTAGTTCTACAACATCTGAAGATCTACCTTTCCCGTACCCCTGATCTAGATAATTGGAGGTGGATGTGGTCTTGTTTGAGTTTGCCGTTTCCAGCTGAGCTATTTTGACCACAGATTTGAAATTCTATAGTTAATAATCTCGATAGTTTTATTCCACACTATAGGGAGATTTGCATTGCTGAATTTAAGGTGTACATGGGAGAGCTTCGTTCATTAAGGACATATTTCAGACTTACATAGCCCATAGCGTTTGCTTCCTTGAAGCATTAGGTAGTAAATATCAGCATTTCTAATGTTTGTTGTGATGTTTATGGCTCCACGAGTGCGGTTGTATATTAGCACTGCATTAAACAAAAACCCTGCAGTGATTTGAATCTCAGCCAGTGAAGGTTTAAAAGAAAACTAAAAAAATATAAAATACACGTTTAAAAGGCATTTATGACAAAAGGATTAAATTGTATAATTACATAAGGAGTAACAAATGCATAGATGAAATCTGATCTAACTTTCTCTCTCTGTTTGAGAAAACCCACACATTATTAAAATGAAAATCCATGTTAAAGGGATACTATAGTGCCAGGAATACAAAGCTGGCACTATCACTCCCCCCTCCCAGTAAAAGGTATAAAACCCTCTACTTAGCCAATCCCGGCGCTGGGTCGACGCTCCGCCCCCTCCAACGTCTTGCGACGAGTGGGCTCTAATGCCGCGTGTGGATTAGACCTCCCATAGGAAAGCATTGAATCAATGCTTTACTAAGAGGGGGAAATCTGATGCTGGACGTCCTCATGCAAAGTTCCCTAACATAATATACCAATAATGAATTAATGCATACTTATATTTGATCTTGCTCATTGTTCGGCATATACCCCATTCAAATCGGTTGTTACACAAGAACACTGTTTTCCCCCTAAACGTCGTCAGAGTTATCCAGTAAAATGTGAATTGTTCTGAATTCCAAATTAAACATTTTAGGGTCAAAATGGCTGAAATGAAAACATGGCTGGCTTAGAGAATTTTTACATTTCAGCTATTTTGGAATATAAATTTAATATTCACTTTAGTGCCCATTGATGGAAATCCAAAGTGAATACACGTGTATGTGACAAAGGTTTGGGGAGTATGCATTTGAAGAATAGATCTTCAGGGTTATTCACCATCATTACAGGATAATTCAGTGAAGTTACTAGACAAAGTGAGAAAGTGAATTTCAAATTTAAGGTCAAAATAGTATCAGAAAAAAATAATAAAAATCTATAATTCAGCAATGCTTCTTGTACACCAACGTTGGCCTTAAATTTGAAATTCACTTTGGATTCTTACTTTAGTAAGTAACCTTGCTTTTTTTCAAGAACAGGTGATGCTAATAACTGAAGAATAGAAAGTAAAAAAAAAAAAAAGTATTCAAGATACTTTTGATTTGTTTATAGAGTATTTAACGTTTGTACGCGAACTCCTCTCCAGTTAGTTAAACTGTATTTTTTGTATTACAACCTCAATTGGCTAGCACAGTGTACGTACATAGATACAGGGTTCTTGTGAAGGTATCTTTTTCAGGTAATTAACACAAATTTATATAGCATTGTTATGTGACTACTGGTTCTACTGTTGTCCGGTACATTTGCCATGTTGATCAGCCAGCTATCAAATCGCAAACCTCTGCAGTGTGAAAGATAGCAGCCGCTGGTTTAATTTCGTTATTGTTAAACGGGAGTCTATGCTGGGAAAAAACAGCTCTGCAAAGAGCACTCAAATATCCTGCATAGTGGATTACTTTAAAACATTTCTATACGCTCGCGAGATAAAAGGAGTTTTTGTTTTTCAAAAAAAATTATGAACACAACAACAAAATGATCCTCTCCATTCCACCAGGGATTATTTTATTGCAACAGCTTAATTAAGTTTTAAAACAAAATGATCCATTTTCACATAATATATTAATAATCACAATTACCCTAAAAAGAATATAAAAAGGACGAATGAGTTCGTTAGGGAATGAAAAGTGAAATGGAAGTAAGGAACTTCTGAGTATTCATCTATGGTTTCCTGTAACCTGCTGCTGAAAAAGTCTTCCACTATGCTCCCGTGACTTCACTGGACGCAGAGGTTAATATCGGGGGCTGTAAACGGCAGCTATTGGCATTTCACTTGTGGACAGAAGATTGAGGCAGTTCAGGCATTTTTTTTTCTAGTAGTGCTGTCAAACAGGGGTACCCTGAAGGAGCGGCTGTAAAGGATTTTTTCTGGATTCTTTGCTTTCATCTTTACCCTCTGCCTTAAGCCATTCCATTTTCTGCTGATGCTGGCGGATTGCGTCAGCTACACGAGCGTCAATCATTTCTTCGGTCAGAATGCCATCTTCGGAGGCGTAAGCAGCCGCCTGGGTTGAAAAAAAATAAAATAAAAAATAAGTCATGCACAGAGCCTTAAGTTTAAAAACACAAAGCAATTCTCAAATTTACCAATCCTGAAAAAGGACCTTTAGTCCGTGAATAGCATCTGATCAAACAAAAAAGTCTGAGGACTTCACTGGATTAGGATTGGACTGCAGTGATGAAAATGTCCTGCCTCTGGATTACGGGTTAATGTATTGTGTTTTTATTATAATTGGAAAAAACAAAATGAAAACAACACCACCACACCCCCCCCAAAACAAAAAACAAAACAAGGAAATATAATCTAATCTACATAGGTTAAAAAAACAAAAACAAAAAACACCGAGCAAAACGTATTGAAAAAAATACCTATACATTCTTCTAAGTCTAAGAGCATTAGTGTCAAATAATTTAACAGAATACTAGAATGTACTATATATATTTACCAGGGAAGAAAAAAAACAAAACTACACACCAAACTAAAAAATAAAATAAATAAAAATAATTACACAAGTCACTTACTATTGGTATAGAATCTGCCACCCATAAGCATCTAATGTAAGTTCTCACCATTTTGGAAACACTTACATTAATGCTCTCATCAATAAATAATAAACCTCTGACATCAGAAGATGTGCGTGATTTTTTCCAGATGCTATAAAAATTTATTTGCCAATTATAGGGAATAGGTGAACATAATATTAAATATCGTGAGAGGAGACAGTCCCCTTCTCAGCTAATCATTTTTTAAAATTTTGGTTTCTTTTTGACTTAAAACCATATATTCGTAAGCACGACTTAATGTTTAAAGGAAGCAAGGTAAAACCACGTGTGTTAATGTACAGAATGTAGCAGACAGAAACAAATTAAAGACAGACAAAATGGCTGAAATGGAACCGTCCCCCTATTTTTTAAACCTGGGTCACTAGAACTCAAAAAATAAACTTCACACAAAATAAGCTTTAACTGTAATCTTTCATTTCTTAAGGAAAATTTACTTGGAGAGTTAAATATATGAAGAGACAAATATAAATGGTCTTCGAAACATACATGCCCACCTGTCTGCCACAGTCACACAGCCCCCACTACAAGGGCTCATGCCATCTCTAAGGCTTGAGGGGAGCAGTGTTAGTTGGGAATGATTTATCAAGGAAGAGACAGGCCCTTCCAAACTGAAAATAGGGGTTTAAAACTACTGCAGTGTATCATTGTGACGCCTGTCAATTTAAAGAGCAAGAACCCCCCGCCCTCTTCCTTGCACTGCAGGGAAAATAAACTAAGCTGGCCACAGCACAATTGTAAACACCAGACGTGGTGCACGGTGACAGCAGCTTGCAAAATGTGTCAATTTTCAGGGCGGCCTTTGCAGTGGTTAATGAGGTGAACAAGTGCTCTGCTTAATGGAAGTGCAATTCTGCTGGTGAATGCCTGGGAATCTGGAATATTAACATACAGCCAACCAATTGTGTAAATGGCATTAGCCAGGTGAAAAGGCCCAGCCTCCCCGCAAACTGCTTTCTAGAGGGATTTTTCAGTGCACTGACTGTGTAATGTGGATTAACGGGAAAGGGAGAGAATCCCCCCTCCCTTCATCCTTCAACGAAGGTTAAAAAGAACGACACATTTATAAGACGTGGAACCTTTGACACTTTATGGAATAGGAAAAAAAGTCACATTATCTGTCCCAGACGCAGGTTGAATTATGTGCGGGTCAGAATCCATTATGAAATTAAAAAAAAATACTACACGCAAAAGCGCTTTAGAATCTGCAGGGATCACATTATCGCTTCCCCGCGTTTAAATACTGCACTAAACCAAAGAACAGCATGAGGGGATATTGGCTACAGGTTGTGGTTGCTTCTTGCATAGAAAACCAGATGCTCAAAGCCATTCGACTAATAGGTTGTCATTGTAATACAATTATAGCAAGCACAATGGATGTTTACAGCTGGTTACAAAATGTGAGGTGCACAGCGCAATCTATACAATAAAATGTATAATAAAACCCAGTCTGCAGTAAGCAGCAAATAGACAAGGGCATTCCCATAACAATCTCCTGGTATATCATCTACCACAGCCATTCATAACCCAATGCGGACCACTTCTGTTATTCAAGACATGAGCATTGCAAATGCGGACATTTTAAAAGGGGGTCCCTGGTTAAGGTTATACTGAACTAGCTGTGTAAATGTGTGGCTAACATTACGGATTCAAATTCGCTAGATAACAAGATTGGCACCTTTATTTTAAGTGGAAATCATAGTGAAAAAAAGATGGGGAAAAAATAAATATCATTATAGTTGAAAATTCAATGTAAGTAAAGGAGGAGATTATATTTAAGAAAAGAAAAACTAAAACAACAAGAGGACAGTCTTAAATTAGAGGGGCAAAGGTTCAAAAATAATATCAGGAAGTATTACTTTACTGAGAGTGTAGTGGATGCATGGAATAGCCTTCCAGCTGAAGTGGTAGAGGTTAACACAGTAAAGGAGTTTAAGCATGCGTGGGATAGGCATAAGGCTATCCTAACTATAAGATAAGGCCAGGGACTAATGAAAGTATTTAGAAAATTGGGCAGACTAGGTGGGCCGAATGGTTCTTATCTGCCGTCACATTCCATGTTTTTATGTGAATTTTAAACTTTAGGCCAAGATAGTTTAACTGTAAGCATTGCCGACAGAATTTTCCCAGTTCAGCTATTTTGGCCTTTAAAGGAACACTATAGTCACCTAGACCACTTCATTGAGATAAAGTGGTCTGGGTGCAGTGTCTCTGTCTTCAATGTGACATTGCAGGGTTAACTCCTCCACTACAGGTGCTTCCGTGGAACAAAACACCGTAATGTGACACGAAAAACCCGTAGGAAAGCATTGACATAATACTTTTCTATTGGGAATTTTGAATGCGTGCGTAGTGCATGTGCATTAGGTTCCAAATGCTCCTCTAAGAGAAGCAT
Organism: Pelobates fuscus; assembly: GCF_036172605.1. NCBI lineage: Eukaryota > Metazoa > Chordata > Amphibia > Anura > Pelobatidae > Pelobates > Pelobates fuscus. The sequence goes on along the minus strand of NC_086327.1, from coordinate 106,942,209 downwards.
TGGACTGGACACTCACGGAGGGTGACGTCAGAAGGGGATGGGAGGTTAGTAGTGTCGAGGGAGCCTCTGTGTTTGAATAAGGTAAGCAAAACTTTTAAAATGTATTTATTTTTTGCTGGGGGAAAGAGGAAGGACAGATGACACTGATTTAGAGGTAGGGAGAATGACTCTCAAGTGTTAGGAATTCAGGTTAGCATTACCAACGCTATAGTGTTCCTTTAAGTTTGAATTCTGAATACCAACTTCAGAAAAGAACCTTGATAATGCTTGGGGCACCCTGCAGGAGTGGTTCTGCTCATTTTATACCCAACATACTCCTCTTAACATAGCACAACAATAGTGATAGCAGAATATGTCAGTATTCACAGTTAAAATGACAGGCGCCATTTTTGGGGTGAATAAACTGTGCCACCAGGAACGAGGTGGGATCAACTTTGAAAATACTGTAGCAATGTGATCAAATATATATTTTTGAGTGAGAAATGCAGAAAATGAACTTTACTCTGCAGAGCCTTTGTCAACTAGAAAAAAAACATTTAAATCTCTAAACCCAATTACAGCTGTTAACCAACTATCAAGTGTTCTATTGAAATTTCACGAAATGCCAACGTATAAAACAGTGGTGCATCCTTTGACGTACACTGCAGATAAATTCTACATCACAGATGCCAGTTCCTTAGAATTGCATAGCCCTTACTGCAAAGAAAGCTAAATTTTCAGGGGATTTCCTTGCCCTCTTAAGAATGGTTTTGTAAAGCTGAATATGGGGGTTTTATAAGAATTAAGCAATCGAATCCCCCACCTCTGTTTCTACAAAGCTGTCCAGCCCTGCATTATTTAGGAACAGGCGAACAAGAAAACATTAACACCCTTTACTAATCCTATCATCAAGATTTCGAGCAGGAATTCCCCTGTAATGACTATAAACCTTATTGTTTAACCCCTAATTCATACAGATTAAGACAAATCACCAACCAGAATTCAAGCAGAGAATTAAGCTTTGTTAAATAGGAAAGAAAAATAAAATCATAGCTTGGGAGGCTAAAACATGATTTAGATTTGTCCAGTAAAGCAAACATACCTGGACCATAGTCAAACCTCTCTTACATTCACACCCTTAGTAAATCTCGCCCTGTATGTACGGTTATAAAAACCATTATGGCATTTTAATTAAACCAAGATTAGAGATATTTCACAGTAACAGCTGAACGACGCAGTGTGATGGCACCGATTTACCCCCCCCCCCCCCCACACACACACTTTTTTTTTTATACCAGTGTTGACATGCAAAACATTGGAATGTGATGTATTAATAGGGTGTATGGAGATTCCAGCAGTGAAGGGGTTAATGTTTCCAAGTAAGACGAAGGCGCAGTAGTGGCTGCTAGCATCGCATTCTGCACCTAATACCTAAAAAACTGTGCATCCCTCGCAAGCCATCAGAGCATCCCTGCATCCAGCCGCTGAACACTGCCAGGCTTTGCGCTTGGATGCTTTTCTGAATGACTTTCTAAAAATAGCCGAGTTGCGGGGTCCCTTCCTGACAGGGGAAAGCGGATGGGCATGGAAACAAGAGGAGGGGGTAGAGAGGGAGGGATGGGAAAGATGACGAGAGAGAAGAGTGGCTGTCTCTGATGAGAGCTAGCTGCTGGCGTACTGAACCCAGCGTCCCGTCTCATTCATATTCATACATTTTATCTCCCCCTGCGCACATGTAAACCCATTTCCGCAGACTTGGCTGACAAAGCAACTCTTCAGCCGAGCTAGAAGGCGTGATACCCTTTAACAAGGTTACTCTCTCAGAGCAGACCGGGGGACAAAGCTCTAGGTTATGTGAACATAGTTAATGTATTCATATGGACAGATTCTCCTTCTCGGCAGGGTGCCGAGGTTACCATTTGCTTCTTAATTTACTGTGCACTAATAAATTATGCAGTGTTTATCAGCGCAAAGGGAAAGACACAAACACAATCCAATAGAACAATTCCATCAAGCCTTGCATAACAATACACAGCAACAATACAAAGCAAATCGGTCTCTCCGACATGAGGAATATTACTGGATCGATCATTCGAGATCTTGCGGATTATTCAGACACCAGGTACACTTGCCCAGACACACAGGGAGGTGTATTTAAAATACAGTCCTGAAATCATCTGGTGAGAATAGGTCAAAACAGGGTTTGTGGCATTACACGCATTTAAAGAAAATGTACGGCTGTTTATTTGTTACATACGATAAGGATTAATGCAAGTAAATAATAGAAGACAATTCATAAAAATGTAGACATTGTGGGGAAAATCTGGAAAATAAGTGCTAGTAATAGTAACATTTTAAATATGTACATATTGCCACATTTAAGAAAATTGGATCTTACTAACAATGCTAAAATAATGGACACACTTTTTTTTCTTTTTTTAAACAGCTCTGCCATCTACCCTTTTTCTGCTTCAAATGCATGATGATTTCAAATAAATCATTTAATCATCACTTAATTATATAGTATTTATTATGCTTTTTACATTTTGGTGCCTCCTCTGAGTGATAGTGGAAGCCAATATGATAAGCCTATTATATATGGTAAGTCTTCTAAAGTACGCTAACCAATATATCTTACAGTATAGAAAACTAAGATTATAGCTTTTTTTTTTTTAAAGGAATAAATAATTAGCACTGTTCCGTTAACTTGAACAGTACCAGCATGACCAGGGTGAAAGCTCTCTTCTTTACCAAAGGCTTCTTCTAAGTGCCAGCGGGCTTCTATCTGGTGCTAAAAGTAAGGACCACTGTATGCATCCTGGCCATCCAAAAAAAAAAAATTGGATCGAGCTCAGTCATCACCCACAAGCCATATTAGTTCTCCCCAGTCCAAATGCAACCTGTGAGATCTGCAAGTTAGCAGGACTGTATCAAGATAAAGTTTTAATATCACACTAATTTCTCGTATAAAATCGTATAATAATGAAAATACAGATATTTAGCCAGAAATTGTATATACGGCTTTTAACAGTTTTCAAATAAGCCACAGAGTATTCATTTTGCAAAAAATAGCTAAAGGGTCAATTCGGCTTTCCATGTGAAAAAATGGTCATATTGTAGTACCCTGCCAGGGGTTAATCACTCTAGTAAAAGGAATCTCTTTAAAGGCAAGTTGTTTTATGCAAAGAGTTGCATATGTAACGAACCAATATATTGTCTTTACATAGAGTCTTGTAAAACAGGTTGCTTTGTCACAGCTGCAATGAACAGTCTTTCCCCTTCCATTCTCTCCCCAGTAGCGCCATTAACGCTGCTTTTAAAATCTATCCTGCAGTGGCACCCCTGATCCACGCGCTACGCATCTACTGCAGAGCCAGGAATAAATTGCTTCTTACAATCAACCTGAGCCTGACAAAAGGCAAAGCAGTCTACGGGGAGACAGTCAATGTAAACGCTTTCGTTCAATGCGGCAGCAGCACCGAGGCTTACCACACTTCGGCCCTCACTAATGTAAATGGTTATCCACCCAGCGGAGATAATCATCTTAAAATGTTGCTCTGCAAAGTCATTTTCTGCAATTTGTCATAGACGCTGAGCTGCCTGAGCTCAATCGGCCGGCGCAGTATCATTTGCCTGCTCGCGTCCTTTCCCTTTTAACAATATTATTTAGTTTTTTTTCCGTCACCCAAGGGAGGAAAAAAAAAAAAAAAACACAAACAAAAAAGGAATCCTATGTAAATAACCAAAAAAAAAGCAGCAGAACCGAAAATAATACAAATCGAAATTCTTGATAGACTGCGTGTGGCAATTGGATTAAAACGGTTGGAGAAATTAGACATTAGAACTGTAAAGCTTTATTTCTTTTCCACACAATCCCGGTTAAAAACCACAAAGTATGCATAGGAGCATTGTTAGATGTTAGAAAGTGATCCTAAGTACATAAAAGGCATAGGGGATTATTGATATTCAAGGATTCAAAGAAGCAGAAGGTTCAGATTAAGGCCCCCCCAACGTAATTTTTTTGATGAGCTTTTGAAAGGATCACAATCTGCTGAAAAAAATGATTGTGTCTACAAAAAAAAATCCTCATAGACCTTAAAGGGAAACCGCACTGCCCAAATAAAAATATAACTGCCTGTTTAGTGTACCTCTATTAAAAAATAAAACATGTAAACGTTTAATTATATTACATTAAGGGTACATCTAAAAACATCTTGCAAAAGCTGCAGATCGTTTGTCTGCTGCCTTTGTAAGCCCTCCCCATCTAACCCAGCACAGGTTTTCTGTGGCTGCCCAATCACAGTCTTCCCAATGGAGCTTTATGAGAAGTCTTTGCAAGGTGGGTGCTCCTGGCAACGCCTTCAGAGTCATGTTCCACTGAGCTAAGCAACCAGGAAGTAACAGGACTGGTTGCTTGATTGACAGCCAGGGGGGAATAACAAGGTACATTTCTAATCGTGCCAATTTCTATAGAAAACTGCACTTTTTGTAAAAAGAAGGAAAAAATACGTTTTCCTTTAATGGAGTATTTTGGACATAAATAATTTGAAAACATTTTTGTGAGACCTTTACTAAAATGATGTAGTGTGTCTTTCTCTCCTAAATACACCAGATTCTTTAGTTTTTTTTTTGTAAATATTAAGTTTGAGTACAATTTCCAAGGGAGCTACAACACCAGGGAAGTAGAATGACTTATTTTTACCACATGGTATATATTTGTACATCTGTCTATTTGTGGGTAACAATTGTTTGTGTTGACCATGACGATTGTAAAAGTGTCTAATATGGGGGCTAGAAAGCGGAGGCATGTGCAGGTACCACCATCCTCCCAAGATGACCCACATAAACAGGCATCATGATACCATTTAGAATCTAGCTGTCCACAAGCATGCCTCATAAGATTTCCGATTTCGTCAGGACAGCCCCGCCATCCCGCTTTTGGGAACACCAAGGAACTGTTCACACAATCAATGCACGAGCTGTTCCTAAAATGTGTTTGCCTATGTTCAGGGCACTAGGAACCTGTTGAAAGCACTGAACAGTGCTCCCTGCATGTCCTGCCCTCGCTGGGCCAGCCTGAGTGATAGACAGGCAGCCTGGTGTGTATTCATTCGGGCAGGGGTATGCACAAGGAATCATGGGACATACATATTTTGTATTCATAGCTTGTATAAATAACCAGCATCAATTATGCACAAGAAATAAAGAAAAAAAAAATATCAACAATTAAAAAAAAAGTGTTCCCAAAAAAATAAATAAATAATAAATACAACTTTTTACAAAATTAGCAATTTTCTGCAATTAACATAGGTGTTGAGTTATCCTCTGCAAAGTCTCTCTAAAAACCCACCTAGTCAGAGTATATGGTCATGCATCCTTTTAATAATCTGCTACACTGAATGGTGCAGATTGGCCTAGCTCCCATTATCAGCTAAACGATATGTCTACACATGGTCTCGGTAAAAGTGCAAGAAAATATAAAGATTGAAAGGAAGGATACAGAACATGTTTCTCCGGGTCTGTGCAATGCAATGTAACACTGGTTTTGCCCCATAATACACGCAGTTCAATGCGCAGAGACAAATACATTGCATTCTTGGCTGTACGCATGTTACAGGTCACCAGCTTAGTATTAAAGAGGAATTTATTCCCACCAACCTACGCTGGTGCCCAATACTTGGAGGACATGACAAAGTTATAGTTTAAAAAAAACAAACAAAGAAGCCATTTAAAGCAGACACTATATACAAGTGAAGGGAGGATCCCATTAGGGCTGTGGATTTGGTACAAAAAAACCTTTGAATCAGAATCCTCAACGCATAGTCAACACGTTTGTGATTGGAACAAATTGGAAATGATATGGATTCACAGATGAAAAACAGACCTAAAGCCATCATGCAATATTCTATACTTTTCTTTTTTCCTTTACATCAAGAAGACGTGGAAGATAAATCAGGCACAGACTGCACCCAGTGTTGACATCTCCCCAATGTCCATTCAAAATAAAAAAACAAAAAACAAAACAAAATAAAAACACAAAACTTTATTGACAAATCAACTTCCATCTCACCTGCCATGCTACTCCGAGTTTGGAAATCTCTCTGCCTGACATGCCTTCAGTCAGCGTTGCAAGTTCAGAGCACTTTTTCCCGTAGTCGAATTGGGCAAGTTTTAAACGTCTGAGAATAGAGAAGGAAGATACATACAAATATATTTGATCCAACACTTGGGTGATGTTCACAATGTACATCCAATAGGTTTAAACCTTACTTTGAAGACAAAGAAATGACAAGATACAAAATGTTTGAACAATTCCGATGTCTCACAAGCCACAATTTCGGCTTAAGCCTGCTAACTGCAACTGGACTACAAACCCCATAAATAAGTAAGATAAGGAATTTAAGGGATATTTAGTCCAGTGACATTTAGCTATCCACAATTAGACAGCCAAGTGGCACGCCAGAGACAGCGTTCCTTATCAGTGCGGTCCTCAGCAGTTTCAATAAGAGTTTACTGCTCGGAGACGCTTATGCTGTACAAAGTGCCTTTGAGGGAGACATGGCGGGGATAGAAGAGGGAAGTGGTCTTGCACATCAATGGAATTGTAGGGTGAAGTACCAATTTATGCTATATAAAATTTACACTAGCCACTTTTTCTTTGCAAAATGGTTAAACCGTCAACTGTGCATACTTACTGCTTGCCTTCCGATGCAGGTTTTAAGACGTATTTATCAAAGTAAAGTCTAACAAGACGCTCTCTCTCCTCCAGTCCTGGAAGAGCGAAGTTGACAATCTCATCTATTCGATCATTTATTGCCCAGTCAAACTGTTCAGGCTGGTTGCTTGCCAATACCAACATAAACCTGGGGATTTTGAAACAAAGAACAAGTTACAAAAAAACACTCTGCTTACGCAGAACTGAAACATTTCATAACAGGCTGAACCATCTTGAAAGACACAATGGACAATATTGTTGGTTTCTATGGTGAACGATTCCAAATCTAGCCTTTTATCTTAGCACTACTCTGTTTCTGCTTTGACAAACAGGACACTGAATGATCAGTCATTCTTGTTAACTGCACAACATAATGCATTTTAGAACAGTCAGAAGCATCATTCGGCATATCATCAGAATTAGCTGGAAGTTTGGAGCAGGGTACAGGGCAGTATGGCCCAACAATGGAGGCATGTCATTCAGCGGTGTACATGAAATTGGTGTACACTGATAAACCAACTGTGCACTGGGTGGCTAGTTTCCCCGCATGTGTGATTAACCTCTCCAGGGTTCTAGAAAACCATTACACTTTGCCAAAGTTATTCACTAAAGTGTGAACGGTCATGAATTCAAGGTGGATTTCAAAATTTGGACAAAAATGGCAAAATTTTCTACGCTTTTTTATCCTAAAATACAATATTCACTCTGAGTTCCCAACAAATCAAGCTTTTGTGAAAAACCCCAAGTTGGTTTTGTCTACAAAAATACACACACACACACACACACACTTACAATGATATCACACATGCTTTGTGGTATTACATTTAATTATGCCAAGAAATGCCAAACATACAACTCTGCCACAATTACGTGTGACCATTAAGCATGTAAAAGAATACATGATTTTGTAAATATTGTAGGCAGATATACCCAGGCACCCATAGGGTTACACTTTCTAATCATCAGCAAGTTGAATTTTATGGCTTTGACCTCTGAATATCCAAGCATAAAACATTTAGCAAGCTCTCTAAGGGGTAATTCAGAAATGACTGCAGTGGCCATTCCAGTAGTTATTGGAGGAAAGCTCCCATTGACTTCAACAGCCACTTCAGACCATATTAAATTACTACCTAATAAAAGACATCTGTCCTTACGCAAAGTGCCAGAAATAAAGATTTATAGTGCCGGCTTTGATCCTTTTATTTAAGAAACACACCTTTACAATAGGTCATTTTTAAAGGAGCCACCATACAGAGAACAAACCACTTTCAATAACATTGTGAAACTTGTGTTCTCTTTCACAGACTAAACAACAAGGTATACTGCAGTGCTACATGCTAACAATGGAACTGGACAGAACTATCAAAGTAACATTGTGATAATAAAGTTGAAAAAGGAGAGTGAGTCCATGCCGGTAAAAAGCTTATTAGCTAAAACTTCATAGACCAGAGATCCAGCTTTTTACATCTATAAGGATAAGGAGAGATCCAAGGACCACTTAATTCTTCCAATTTGAAGTTCTTTTAAAACAGGGCGGTCACTACATCTTGTTCTAGTAAGTTCGAACTGGTGTTATATTTACTGTATGTCTAGAGTAGACCATCTATTACTTAGCACCACAAAAAACAAAAACAAACAAACAAAAAAAACTATTAAGGATTGCCTTTTAGAATACACATTTTTTTTTTGTAAATCTCGGGGTGAAGAAGTACTTCCACCTAGTACTTTTTTTGATACACTTATATAATAATAAAAAAAGATTTCAATTACACCAATTTTGCTCCAGAATTAATTCAAATTACCTGCTCTCTTTTAATGACCCATTTACCATCTTTCTGCACCAATAACTATTTTTATTTTTCTCAATTATATGTGAAAACTAGACCGCACCAATTCTCATTTCTCACTGAAATCCTAAACATGTTTTTTCTTATCAGGTAGCTCTAGACCCTAGCACACTGTAGCGACATTCACTGCATTACACTGGAATTTCTCCATCAAATCCATGATTGGTGTAAATGATTTGGCCAAGGGAGGCAGCCACCAGGTAACATGTCGTCATGTCGTATTCTTCGTTCGCCCTCCCACCCCCCCACTTTATTTAGCTCATCAGGGCCATCACCAGTGCATTCACATATGTCTAAAATGCCTAAACTACAAGTTATGTCCAATGCGAGAATTTGTTTTGCTCTAATTTAAACAAGCCCATAAAAAAGAATTCAATAGTAATCGAGAAGAGATGCATCGGTAGAAATGCTCTGCAATGGTCTTACTCTGCGGAGATCGCATTTTGCCGCAAGCCATGCATATCTCGGAGGTCTATAGGAGCAGATTACTAAAAAAATACTTAAATCACAATGCATTTGAACTAAATAATTTTTTTTTTTGCCAATGATTCACAGACTAACCAGAATGTAGAATGTCCACAACTATGTCTATGAGCCTTTATTGAGACACACACACACAACCATTTATTAAGTTTGTTTTCTATCGATATCGATCTCTTTGCTATATTACATATTGCTCAAGTGTAAAAAATGTAAAATACAATATACGTAGTACTGGCCAAGTTCCTTCTAAGAAACCGTTTTCATTTTAACCACTAGACAAATATTGGTCATCGTGAGCATCTGCCTATTGGAAGAAATTGAATATTGGATTACACTATAAGTAACCAACATTTGTAGAAAACGGTTAAATAGTTTGGAGCGGATTTTTTATCCATAACAAAAATAGAAATGACTTGAAATGAACCTCAAAATATTACATATTTTATATCAAAACGTCCCTCGCTGTGGCTTCCAGTACCAATAAAACCAGCTGAATTATAATCTGGCAGCTCCTTATTTGTTGCTTGTATTTCATTACCTATACTGTGCACAGAATGCATGTCATTTTAACAAGCTGGCCCATTAGCATGGCTCATTATGGTACAAAAAGACTTTATCGCGAGGCATTAATCTACCCGCAGCAGGGACAGGACAGCGTCTCCCACTTAACTCCTTCAATATCACAGGATTCATACACGGGTTGTAAACCATTCCTTATTTAATAAAATAATGGCGATCGTTTAGAGCAATAGTGGATGCATGTGAACTGCAAGCAGATCATTATGCATCGATAGTTGGACAGATTTCTTTGCACACTGTAACGTGGAAATAGAACGTTTAAAGTTCGTATTTAATGTCTCTGCAAACCAGGTGATTAGCAAGAAATGGAGGCCACAAATGGACATTAAAATTAAAGCCACGTTGCAAATGAAAAAAAAAAAAAACTGTCCTGCTGAATGCTAAACAGTGAAACCAACAAAGAACAAAAAACAAAAACAAAAAATGAGCTGAAAAATGTATAAACCACAGATATCCTTAGATATCCGGAAAAATGCAAGGAGCTGCTAGTCACATGAAATGTTCAATTAAATGACCTAGCACTCAAGGATATGTAAGGATAACAGAAAATATTAATAATTAGTTGGCTAGTAATATCTAGAACACACCGTCACACACACACAAAAAAAACAAAACATGTAAAACACATCAAAGGAACAAACCATGCAAGCAATACACAGGAAATACTGGTAGATCAGAGGGTACCATTTAAAGATGTCCCCTGTGGCTAAACTGGCATTTGTAAAATGGGAAATATGTAACATAAAAGGTTTGATAACCTGTGACTGGACTGCAAATCCCAATACTCTATTAATGGTTGCATACTACACTCTCCTATCCAAATACTAGTTAGTTTTTGCAGAGCCTGGTATTTGCAACGGCACTTACTTGTTACTTTGTTCCCCTGTTCTGTAAAGGAAGGCATTTAGTGTCGCCCGCAGATCTTCACTGATCTTTTCCTGGATAGATAAAAGACAGAAAGGGGTTGAAAGGATAAGGTGATAAAAGTAGCTAATTCAAGTATATTTGAGGTATTAAATTATATTCCAGCAGTCCTCTATAGTTGTGAAAAGTGGAGCATGCACATGTAGGAATTTTAATAACTCTTGTTTACCTTGACACTCCGAATATTTGTGAACTTCATTACCCATGATTCTTAAATATCTGCAGGACAAAGGCTAGACATCACTTCTAGGAAGAGGGAACGGATCTCCGCAACGGTGAATACCTCACTATTAAAAGGCCTCTTTAAAGGAACACTTCAAGCACTAAAGCATGCTTGCTAACAGTTTGACTACTTACCTGGAATGCACAGGACGTCAGCCACCCCCTCCACGAGAGCCTCAAGCTCTTAGCTTTAAATTAACCCCTTAAGGACACATGACATGTGTGACATGTCATGATTCCCTTTTATTCCAGAAGTTTGGTCCTTAAGGGGTTAAACTTAGAGGTGCAGGGCTGGGCTGTGAGTGATCAGCTGACAAATTCAGCCAATGAGATGGTCTTACACGGCAGGGGACCCTGGGTAATTTACAAACAGCTAGCAAACTATTTGAGCCAGCGCACCGAGCACCCAGTGGTCATACAGAAGTATATATGTGGATTATGTATAAGGACCAGAAGGTTTGGGGACAACAGACCCCAGGACACAGAGAGACCTGTGACGGTTCATCTCTTACTCATTATCCCTCATCTCCATGAACATGTTATAAAAGGAAGCATAGAGAGGGTTTGGGTACTGGGAGAGTTTCAGTTTTCATTATGTTGCTCAATAATAGTTTGATAAAATAAATAGAGGAACTTGCACCATAACTACTACAATATGCAGTCTTTAAAAAACAACAAAAACATGGTTCCAATCATTCTCTAATATAAGCGTTTTATTTAATTTTAGATATATTAATAATTCAATATGTGTTACCTTTTGCCTGCTCAAACATATTGTGCAAGCCATGAAGAATTAATTAGAATTTACAAGCACAGACTGTGAGAGCCGATCATGCAGTATTGCACTCAGATCATAGATCGCCGTTTTACTATACAGTGCCAGCTCACAGATCGTCGATGGTAATTTTAATCAACCATAATCCTGAAATAATTTAATAATGCCTAAAGCAGAGAGCTCTACTCAAATAAATAAATACGTTTACTACAATAGAATATATGACATTTACTGCAGTTTTTTTTTTGTTAATTCACAAACTAAAGTTGTTCAGTTGTTTTCTCTGTCATGACAAAACGTGTCATTTCCAGAACTTCTTTTATTCATTCTTAAGCAGTTCAAAGTGATTCAGTGTGTGGGTATATATTTGGAAGCGCAAGGCAGCTCAGGGTGATACAATGTCAAACCGCACATGGTCGTGTCAGAGTATTACACTATGGGTCCGAGCTGCCTTAGAGTGACTTGGAAACAAACAGAAGTCAGAACAAAATGTAAAAAAAACAAAAACAAACATAAAATGGATCGCTATATCATAAATGTTTAAAAAAAAAAAAATGAATCCCTTAATGAATATAAAACAAACAAACAAACAAAAAGAAACCTGGAAATCAACAGTGACACAATCGTGGCAGCCCACGTTTTAATATGGTCATTAAATGAAGCATATATTTTTTACCTTATCATCTTTCTCAGCTTTTTGTCATGCATTTAGAATAGATAATAAAAGATGTAGTGAAATAAATAGCAGGATCGCCCATACACTACAATTTAATGTTGCATTAAATATGGCGGCATTGAAGATGACAGAGGCGGGAGTGTAATATATGTCATAGGTACATCCGTCAGTCTGTTACTAAGTGAGGAGTTTGAGCAATCTATTTATTTGAACATTTCCATATTAGGTCTCACCCTAATTGCCACAATAGCTGTATTTGAGTTGCAACTCTTAGCTAGATACTGGAGTCCATTATTCCAGGTAAAGCCTAAATCATTAAGGATGCAATACAATGATCTATTGTAGTCATACGTGCATTTATATTCGGTAAAACAACACACTGAATCCTCTCTGAAGATTTTATGACTAAAAAGAAGCTCAAAGTTTTACCACAGGGATTGGGGGGAGGGGAGACTATCATCAACACAGCAAACTGTGCCCATTTAACGTCCAAGCATCATCACCCCCTTTTCTTGCCGAGGTAAAAAGAAAAACAGGGAAATAAATGGGCAGCTGGTTTCAAAAACAAAATTAATGGTAAAAAAAACAAAAACAGATGAAAGACTGTGCAATTTATACAGCACTTTCGTTTACGGCAGATGGGCTAAAAACCAAGGGATTAGGTTAGGATTTTGAAGGACAGTATTATTATTTTATTATTTATATAGCGCCATCAGATTCCGTAGCGCTGTACAATGGGTGTACTGAGTAAGTGCAATATTTACTAAAATCACTACACCATACCGTGGATCTCTTCCTGAGAAATGCATCAGCTTCATCCACGAACAACAGAAGGCTGTGGAGGGGGAAGAAAGAAAAAGCTAATTCGGTTAAATTAGAAGATGTAAAGTACCTGGGCTAAATGAGGGGAGTCTTCACAGAGACTGTTCTATCACTGGCTGATTGTAACATTACATTGGAACACATACGATGACTATTGATGAAATATTTAAGTACCAACTGATCCACCTTTATCATATTCAAGAGGAGGCTAAAACCTGCATTTGAAAACATATCTGTAAATGGACATATATCCCAGGACTAGATAATAGGACAGGAATATGGTATATCCCAGGACTAGATAATAGGACAGGAATATGGTATATCCCAGGACTAGATAATAGGACAGGAATATGGTATATCCCAGGACTAGATAATAGGACAGGAATATGGTATATCCCAGGACTAGATAATAGGACAGGAATATGGTATATCCCAGGACTAGATAATAGGACAGGAATATGGAATATCCAAGGACTAGATAATAGGACAGGAATATGGTATATCCCAGGACTAGATAATAGGACAGGAATATGGTATATCCCAGGACTAGATAATAGGACAGGAATATGGAATATCCAAGGACTAGATAATAGGACAAGAATATGGTGCAACAGAAGAACTGAACAAGAGAACAGAAGTCACGATCGGGTTAACACCGACTTTTTCCCACATGTGTCTATTTTAGGAAAGTCTTTCCGCACCTACGAGAGGAAAATGCCCTAGTTTCCATTTTAGTATATGGGTCAGGCTAACATAGCAGAATGGGAGCTCACAGCAGTCTGCTTTTCAGAAAGACAAATCACAGTCATGACTCCAGGACATTTTGCATTAACCCGCAGGTCTACAGCGGCTTAAAGGAATAGTGGATTGTGGGATTTATAGTTTACCAACAGCTGAGAGAGCCATGCATCACCACCCTGGGTCAACCTGACTATTCCAGGGGTGCCTAAAAGGTAGAGCCCCAGATGTTGTAGAACTATAACTCCCATTAGGCTTTGCGTGCTTTTAGAATGTCAAGGTATCATGGAAGTTATAGTTTTAAAACATCTAGGCATCTACCTTTTGGGCACCCCTGCTCTAATTTCTCCGTATTGTGTGCTCTTCAGCATCTAAAATGTTTATAGATGTCTCATATGAAAGTTACCATTATTATTTTTTTCTAGCATTTGCGGCTATACTTACCCTCTCTTGCTTGTGTTTGCCCAGTCAAAAACTTTATGCATTGCGGTAACTCCTTCTCGCCCCATGGGGGCAACATCACCTCCGGTCATGATGGCGTAATCCATGCCAGAATGCACGGCTAATTTCTGTGTGGAAACACAAAGTAGTCTAATCAATATTTAACAGTCGTAATCGTAGGGATTCTACCGGTTTGTCATTTTCATTTGTTTATATAAAAGTGTTTATATATGTATTTTAAATTTCTATCATAAATATTTGCATTTTTTTCCCTTAAAGATTGCTTTCTAGATTTCTCCAGCCACATCCAGCTCTCGTTATGCCAGTTCATAGGTATCTACCACTGTATGTATTTCCTGCAGCCACGCTCCTCCTTTACACCATATCCCCCCTCCAGCCACGCTCCTTCCACGCTCCTCCTTTACACCATATCCCCCCTCAGCCACGCTCCTCCTTTACACCATTCTCCCTCCAGTCACGCTCCTCCTTTACACCATATCCCCCTCCAGCCACGCTCCTCCTTTACACCATATCCCCCTCCAGCCACGCTCCTCCTTTACACCATGTCCCCCCTCCAGCCACGCTCCTCCTTTACACCATTCTCCCTCCAGCCACGCTCCTCCTTTACACCATATCTCCCTCCAGCCACGCTCCTCCTTTACACCATTCTCCCTCCAGCCACGCTCCTCCTTTACACCATTCTCCCTCCAGCCACGCTCCTCCTTTACACCATATCCCCCTCCAGCCACGCTCCTCCTTTACACCATATCCCCCTCCAGCCACGCTCCTCCTTTACACCA
Organism: Pelobates fuscus; assembly: GCF_036172605.1. NCBI lineage: Eukaryota > Metazoa > Chordata > Amphibia > Anura > Pelobatidae > Pelobates > Pelobates fuscus. The sequence continues at coordinate 106,927,208 of NC_086327.1, read as the reverse complement.
TATCCCCCTCCAGCCACGCTCCTCCTTTACACCATATCCCCCTCCAGCCACGCTCCTCCTTTACACCATATCCCCCTCCAGCCACGCTCCTCCTTTACACCATATCCCCCTCCAGCCACGCTCCTCCTTTACACCATATCCCCCTCCAGCCACGCTCCTCCTTTACACCATATCCCCCTCCAGCCACGCTCCTCCTTTACACCATTCTCTCTCCAGCCACGCTCCTCCTTTACACCATTCTCCCTCCAGCCACGATCTTCCTTTACACCATATCCCCCTCCAGCCACGCTCCTCCTTTACACCGTATCCCCCTCCAGCCACGCTCCTCCTTTACACCGTATCCCCCTCCAGCCACGCTCCTCCTTTACACCGTATCCCCCTCCAGCCACGCTCCTCCTTTACACCATATCCCCCTCCAGCCACGCTCCTCCTTTACACCATATCCCCCTCCAGCCACGCTCCTCCTTTACACCATATCCCCCTCCAGCCACGCTCCTCCTTTACACCATATCCCCCTCCAGCCACGCTCCTCCTTTACACCATATCCCCCTCCAGCCACGCTCCTCCTTTACACCATATCCCCCTCCAGCCACGCTCCTCCTTTACACCATATCCCCCTCCAGCCACGCTCCTCCTTTACACCATATCCCCCTCCAGCCACGCTCCTCCTTTACACCATATCCCCCTCCAGCCACGCTCCTCTTTACACCATATCCCCCTCCAGCCACGCTCCTCCTTTACACCATATCCCCCTCCAGCCACGCTCCTCCTTTACACCATATCCCCCTCCAGCCACGCTCCTCCTTTACACCATATCCCCCTCCAGCCACGCTCCTCCTTTACACCATATCCCCCTCCAGCCACGCTCCTCCTTTACACCATATCCCCCTCCAGCCACGCTCCTCCTTTACACCATTCTCCCTCCAGCCACGCTCCTCCTTTACACCATATCCCCCTCCAGCCACGCTCCTCCTTTACACCATATCCCCCTCCAGCCACGCTCCTCCTTTACACCATATCCCCCTCCAGCCACGCTCCTCCTTTACACCATATCCCCCTCCAGCCACGCTCCTCCTTTACACCATATCCCCCTCCAGCCACGCTCCTCCTTTACACCATATCCCCCTCCAGCCACGCTCCTCCTTTACACCATATCCCCCTCCAGCCACGCTCCTCCTTTACACCATATCCCCCTCCAGCCACGCTCCTCCTTTACACCATATCCCCCTCCAGCCACGCTCCTCCTTTACACCATATCCCCCTCCAGCCACGCTCCTCCTTTACACCATATCCCCCTCCAGCCACGCTCCTCCTTTACACCATATCCCCCTCCAGCCACGCTCCTCCTTTACACCATATCCCCCTCCAGCCACGCTCCTCCTTTACACCATATCCCCCTCCAGCCACGCTCCTCCTTTACACCATATCCCCCCCCCAGCCACGCTCCTCCTTTACACCATATCCCCCTCCAGCCACGCTCCTCCTTTACACCATATCCCCCTCCAGCCATGCACACTCTATTGCCATCTTTCTCAATTTATGCCCTAATTATTTTTCAAATACCTTCTGCCCTTAAAGGGGCACTCTGGGAATTCACACAGATGTAATATGTATGCCTCATAAACTCACCTTTTCTTTCCCTCCCTCCCACATGCTATGGTTCACCATTTTGCTCCAAAATACAAATGTAAGTGATGTCATCTGTATAATTAGGAGAAGCTTCACAGCAAAGGATTTGGGGAGTTGAAGTTCTGCTAATAAGTGAACTAAAACTCCCATAATCCCCAGCACTGTTAAGGAAGCAGAAATGTTGGCTGAATCCCAATCCTGCTGGCCTGGACAGCACTCAATGCAGAACCCTGGTAATTTAAACCCAATGCAAGGACTGAACTTTTTTTTTTTTATCTGCTATACAATGCATTAAAAAATATTGGGTCATCACACACTAAATAGTCATCTATCGCCAATCACTCAGTCTTTTGACACGTATGATAACAGCAAAAAGGAGGGAGCAGCTAAAAACACATGTGATTATAAACACTACAAAACATTTCCCTCTGCATTTATTACTGACACTTTGCAACTCGTGACCCATAAACATTTAACCATATAACTTCTAAATGAAAAATAAAAGACACAAATACAATGGGATTATCACTATATAACAGCAATGGTTTACAGAGCATTGGGAGAAGAGGCTGCAATCACATGACAGCTTCGCCAAAATCCTTTTTGCTCAAGACTACTGCAAATGCTCGTAAGATTAAAATAATTGTTAAAGCAGTGAAAATTTTAAAAGCAACTTTAAGTGGGTTTGCAAGCAGCTAAGTGTATAACGCTTCATTTATTTCTGACAGCCAAGTGATTCAAAGGAAAAGGTTTTTGATCTTGAAAAACCATCAATTTCTCATTCCCTGTTCTATCAATGGTCTTGTTCAACATTCTATAATGGCCACTGGGGAGCAATCTCATATATCTTTCTTTTGGGGAGGGTATTGGAGTGGGGGGGTGAAAGTGCCTTCAATCCCAGAAAGCAATGTGCGGTGTGGATCACATAAATATAGTCCATTTCTCAATTAAGGAGAAAACCACGCAGAATTTTTAACCGAGCTCAGCAAAGCGTGTCCCACAAATCAATAAAAGCCGTCTTCCTAATACACTGAAAATACGCAGCAAAAGGAAACTATATGTAGGGATGGTCTATGAATACAAGGGGAATCACATCGAAGGGATACGCTGAAAAACCCATTATAAATACATCCAATACAAACAGATTATATTGATTAATAAAGCTTTCTTTTTACTGCAATCTACATTTTACATGAATAAGGCACCCCATGCTATTCAACACTAGTCTATTTAAATGATCAATACGAACACAAGAGATACAGTTTATAAGTCGTGACAAAAACAATAAGTTAATTTGGTTTTAAAGCAGCTCACGGCCACCGGATTGCCTGCGGAGCCGTCACCATCTGGGGTCTTTGCAAAATATATCAAGACCCCAGAAGGTGACAGAGCAATAGGAGAAACAGGAACTCGTGTTCACCACTCTGAATGCAGCCATGCGGCATCAGACTTCATCTGCCCAACTTCTAACAAGCTAACTGCAAGCGTGAGCCTGGAGATTACATCACATTGCGAACATGCTGCTGGAAAAATAGAGTGATCTTTGGTCAGGTAAATTTTGCTCCAGACCAAGGATCACGTAAGAGAGCAGGCCTCACGGCGCCACATTGCATGTTTTAGAACAGTTCTGACTTCTTACCCCACCTACACTACTTCAAACACAGCACTTCAGTCTCTCTGATCTAAATCCAGTGGGCTTACCTCATTGCCTGTGAGCAATCAGTTGATGCTCACAGCCAATGAGCTACATATGTATTGCAGGGCTTAGCTCAGTAGAGCTGGAGGAATCTCCAAATGAAGTAGAGGAGGGGGGGAGTGGCGCCCGGTAGGTCCCAGATAAAATGTTCTAAAACAGTTTGACTACATACAATGTGGAGGAAGGGGCACCATAACCACATCACACTGTAGTGGTTATGGTGCTTGAAGTGTTCATTTAAATTTATAATAATAGTAATAACATTAGTGTATTTAACAAGGAAAGTACATCTTAGGGTCTATATTTTGTTACCCAACGTAATACTCATTTTACTGACCTCAGGAGAATGAAAGGCGGAGACAACTATCAGGAATCAAAAATGTGACTGAGATAATGCAACTGGAGTCTTATCCACTGAGCGATCTAGCCTGCATTTATGTCTCCGATATAGAATGGTGCATTAAACTGCAGGGTTCTGCATAAAGAGAAATTCTGGGACAAAGTTCTAAAAGGTTTACTATCACCATGGAAACCAAGTAAGTGTTTCATGATGTTTGCTTCACGTACAGAACTTTGCCCCACAACTGCGCTTTATACATAGCCCCCCTATGTAGCAACTGTATTAACAAAAAACAAAAAAAAAAGGGATAACTTCAACTGTGTACAGTCATCTTACAAACAACGTTTCCACCATAACTCGAGTCCAAACCTACCTTAGCAAAAAGAGTTTTTCCAGTACCGGGTGGGCCATACATTAAAATGTTTCTATAAAGACCTTTATTCTTTTTTGTGTTTCTTGTAGCAATTGCTATATCCCTCACTCGCTCCTCCAGTTTTGGCTGAAAGAAAGTCGAAAATGCATTGATCATCCTTGGCTCTTGCCCAATGGGAGAAGAATATAGAGCAGATAAAAAAAAAAAAACAACAGTTTCCATATTTCATAAAGAACACATTTTAGACTCCTCCATGACAGTTAAGATTTATATTAATTGTATAACTATTCAAGCATAGATTTCTATGAGAGAGCCCCAATATATTGCATGTACATAAAGCCATCAAAGAAGCTATTTGCACACATTAATAGAAATTGCTGTAAAAATATGTTTGAGAAAACACTATATGAATAGAACTATATTTTTTTATAGTGGACTTAAAAATCATCTTAAATATGTTGGATCCTATAAGATGAGGATCTTAAACAAATGTGGTGCTTTAAAATTACACAGGTTTATCCCAACAATATAAGCAATGTTTCAGTCCAAACCCCAGGCACAACTAGCCAACCTAGAAAAAGAGACAATTCGGCTACTTTGGCGAAAATGTTGCAATCTGATTGTTCAATGCACTTTGTAGTGAATACACCCCTGTGTGATATAGCTATCCCTGAATTAAAACAGTTCTGACTTTTATTAGTGGACTAGGTACTTACACTTAGAACGACACCTTCTAAGGCATCCTGAACCTTGCTGAAAATGCGTTTCGTCACCTACGAAAAAAAAAACAGAGAGAGGAAAATAAGTTACCATAGAAGTTTAATCAATACCATGAATAAGGCACTGATAATATAAAACTGTGTAGCAGCGGTGGCTAACTGCTGTAATTCATATTTGCAGAATTGTTTATCTGGGGCACCATGGCTAGTTGGCTAAGCATCATGGGAAATGTGCTTTAAATATTTGGGGTACCAAGGTCACCCATCACTGCTTTTTAAGGATGGCTAAGCTTCCAGGAACTACATTTAGCACGATGCCCACAAGAGACAATCAGCTGACTGAATGACATTTGAGTGTCCAAAGTTTGGCCAACAATTGTAACATAAAATGGATGTTGGGAGCAGAACAGTTGTTTGTTGCATGAATAAGGCACTTTATAAATAACATAGAATGCAAATGGATCTCCTGCAACTTTAAAAGGCTATGTATAAACCATGACTAAAAGACATTAGGGTGATCTGACCTTAAACGTGGATCAAGTCAACCACATAATGGATGGTACTGATGTATGTTTATCTAAAAACATGTGTAGACCTGACGTGACCCTTAAAACATTTTTTTTTTTTTTTACAAGGAGTCTTCAACTTATACCATGTGCTTACTTTAACAGGATGCTTTGCTGCCTCTAGCACGGTGATACGGGAAGTGTCTCTAACCAAGGATGGCTTGCCAAGACGGGCTTCAATATATCGGCCAGCGACACCAGTGGCATTCTTTGCGGTGTAGACACCCAACGCAAGTATTGTTAACCCTGCTGCCTGTAAAGAGATCGCCACATCACCAAGTTAAAAAAAAAAAACACACACACCGATCAATGCGTCATATGAATTACAGACAGACCATTCATTGGCAAACCCCACGTGTTAAGGATTTACGGCCCCTGAAAAGACTTTTAAAAGATATATGACAAACAGTTTATTGATGTTTAAGTTTATACAAAGATCTCCTCAATGGATAAACCTGCACTCCAATGTCTGGTTCCAAAATGTTAGGAATTATTTGTTAGCCGTGTGAATAAGCCATCTGAAATCACAAATGGTCTAACTTGATCACGAATATGTGTTTCCATGTACCCAGAACATCATCACTCCAGTAACACATTGCAGTCTAGAATCAATGGAGAATACAGCTTCTTTACTTCCCCTCCTGATTATTTGACCGCTGTGCTTTTGGCTCTGCAGTACAGAAGGTTTACACAGATTTGCTATATCTCTTGTTCAGCCAACAGTCAGTTGAATGACGTATTGAACGTTTAATGAGATCTATGGCCAGTTCCTTTTGTTAGGTTATTGTACCTGATCAGGGGGGCAAACCTTTAACTTGTTACTAGCCAATGATGGATGTCGATTTTCGACAGGAAGCACATCAATATGGTGTGACTATCTGTAAAATCATATTATTAGAAGCATAGAGTTCTAGTCTGACACCCTTCTCATGATACTTTTTCATTGAAATAAGAAGAAAAAGGAAGTGGTGATTTTTTTTTTTCTTCTTATGATTAGTATAGAATATCTTTTACATAAAAGATCAATGGAGGAGCCAAGTCAATATTATACAGTGGCTTTTTGAAATTAGAAAGAAGGTCATTATAAAACATTATAAAATAAGCCCCGAGAGATGGAAAGAAGAGATAAAAGGGCTGCTACAAAATTCAAAGAAAACATAAAAAAAATAAAAAATAAGAAAAGGTAAACTGTTTATCTTTCAGGTAAGGTGATAATTACATATTTTACGGTTTTTACTGCGCAGAAAATTAAAAGAACGCACGAGTAAGAGCCAACTGCAATATCCGAATAAAAGCAGGCTTCAGATGTGTTGTGAAATGCTGTATTCTTGGAAGGGTATGCTTAAGACCGACGGTTCGAAGGTTGCCAGCTCACTGGGTCATGCAAGATTTTCAGTGCCAGGCTTCCCACAAAAAACAGCACGATGCAAAACACAAAAAAAGAATGTACTGTATGCGCCAGGAAACTTTCAAAACAGCTAGCGCCAGGATGACAGGACACAGCCAGTCTGTTTCTCCTGGAATCACTTACATTAAATATCTGCCATCTCCATTAAAGCAATGATGTCACTCCAGCTAGTAAGGATTCCGTTTCCAAAGACACTCAGCTAGCAAGAGCATTAGGAGAAAGGTAATCCCCAATAGCCGCAGTGTCAGGAGCTAGCAATATCTTCCATGTGACAATGTCAGCATGTGCGCAAATGAAATGCACAATAAAGCAAGAAAAAAAATTAAAATTGCTGCAAGGCCTTATATAAGAAAAAAACAGAAAAAAAAAACACAAACTTAATTTACGTTAGAGAAAGTTCAGAGAAGGGCTACTAAACTGGTTCATGGATTGCAGGATAAAACTTACCAGGAAAGGTTAAAGGATCTTAACATGTATAGCTTGGAGGAAAGACGAGGCGGGGGGATATGATAGAAACATTTAAATACATAAAGGGAATCAACACAGTAAAGGAGGAGAGTATATTTAAAAGAAGGAGAACTACCACAAGAGGACAGTCTAAAATTAGAGGGACAAAGGTTTAAAAATAATATAAGGAAGTATTACTTTACTGAGAGGGTAGTGGATGCATGGGATAGCCTTCCAGCTGAAGTGGTAGAGGTTAACACAGTAAAGGAGTTTAAGCATGCGTGGGATAGGCATAAAGCTATCCTAACTATAAGATAAGGCCAGGGACTAATGAAAGTATTTAGAAAGCTGGGCAGACTAGATGGACCGAATGGTTCTTATCTGCAGTCACATTCTATGTTTCTATGTTAATTTACAGATTCCATAAATAGCTTATAGGGCATGGCACTCTGAGCCAATCAATGCTTCCCAAATTTAGGTAAAACCATTATTAATGCATAAGTGAAACATCCTTATTAGCAATATGCAGAGGGAACGGCCAGGGCCACAGGCGACTAGGGTTTTATGTCACATTTCACAAAAACTGTTTGACGCAGAACGAGGGGACAGTATCTCTGCAACCTTCTAGCACCGTATACACTACAACAGGCTGTAGAGATTACGGTAGTTAGAGTGCCTCCATTAAAAGGCATTAAACACAATAAATCTATTCTATCATGGAAGCAGAGCTCAAAATGTAGTCAGAGAGACACAATCACATGAATGAGGTTCCTACCTCCTTCCTGGAGAGAACTTGAAATGAGTCTTGGTTTACATTCAAATGGCAAGGAATTCTTCTACTGGGCATAAAACCACGTTAAATACACTTTGGGTTCTAGATCAGGAAAAGGCCCCACTATGGTAAAATATAACGGAAATCAACATGATGGTGCAGATGATATTTCGGATAGAGCATCTACTGGACCTCAAAAAAGTCATAACTTAACCCCTTAAGGGCACATGACGTGTGTGACATGTCATGATTCCCTTTTATTTCAGAAGTTTGGTCCTTAAGGGGTTAAAGGGACACTATATAGTCACCTGAACAACTTTATCTTAATGAAGCAGTTTTGGTGTATAGAACATGCCCCTGCAGCCTCACTGCTCAATCCTCTGCCATTTGGGAGTTAAATCCCTTTGTTTATGAACCCTAGTCACACCTCCCTGCATGTGACTTGCACAGCCTTCCATAAACACTTCCTGTAAAGAGAGCCCTATTTAGGCTTTTTTTATTGCAAGTTCTGTTTAATTAAGATTTTCTTATCCCCTGCTATGTTAATAGCTTGCTAGACCCTGCAAGAGCCTCCTGTATGTGATTAAAGTTCAATTTAGAGATTGAGATACAATTATTTAAGGTAAATTAAATCTGTTTGAAAGTGAAACCAGTTTTTTTTCAATGCAGGCTCTGTCAATTATAGCCAGGGGAGGTGTGGCTAGGGCTGCATAAACAGAAACAAAGTGATTTAACTCCTAAATGACAGTGAATTGAGCAATGAAATTGCAGGGGAATGATCTATACACTAAAACTGCTTTATTTAGCTAAAGTAATTTAGGTGACTATAGTGTTCATTTAACTCACTACAATTCTGTATGTTAGAATGCAAGATTGTTATACCTGCAGGCCACGTACCATATCAAGGAAACTTACAACCAAATCGTGGGCAGAATCAGATTACGATTGCTCTCCACCAAACTGATCATCTTTAAAAACTTCTCATGCAGTGCTCCACACAACTCTCCACCGTGGTGGACCACAATATTTACAGACCGGGTATGTACTTCGTGTTTCTTCTCGTAACTTTAGGTCCTCAAGAAAATGAAGACAATGCCTTCTTCCGTCAGCACTAGCCTCTCATCTCAGACCATTTCCTTAATTGCCCTATTTTTTCCTGCTGAATGTCTCTACGCGTTTTTCGTTAATGATTCAAAGCTTGCTCTTTTTTTTAGGAGTAGTGTGTTTGAAACCCATGCAGTACAAAGTTTGCCTATTCCATTTATATACATGGAAAAACGATCGAAAGAAAGAAAAGGAAACAAAGAAAAAAATAAAAATAAATAAAGATGCGACGGCGGCAAAAAAAAAAAAAGTAAAAAAATTGAGCGGTTTTGGTTTAGCAAAGAACAATCATCCACCGCTCACCAGGAGGAATCTGGAAGGAGGGTAGAAGTGACAGCTCCCATTAGGAAAGTGTCACTGCAGGCAGAGAAAAGGATACATAACTTAACAGAGAAAAGCTAAACTATCCCCAGGGGACAGTGTAAATCACCAGCCAGGTGCTCGATGGGAGATCGCAAACAGCAGAAGCCTTGGTTGGATGATGGCTGACCTGACAACGGATATGTTAAAGGGACCTTTTCAAATTCAGCTAGAAGACAGCCGGATGCAAAGCTCGCTTCATTTTCCACTATAAAAGTAGTGGCGAATTTCAGGTATAAGCAAAATAGATGTGAAGGCAAAAGCAGTCAAGGAATGATGAAGTGAACCAGAAGTGGATGGCACAGAAAGATTATATATCCCTCCCCCCCATGTGATTTCTCTTCTATACGTGGACCTGATCACCCCTCATTGTGACTCCCCCCCCCCTTCCATACTACACAAAATACTAGGAACGAGAATTACAGCGCTCGTTCAGCAAGGAAGAATGGCACGATATCTTTAGGTTAATCCACAAAACGTCCATTAGCACAAGGTTTTAGGAATCCGGTTTTAAACCTCTTACACATTGGTACAATTTGTACATATTATGGGGGTGCTCCCACATATGACCCTTTTGACAGCAGGTCAATGCTCTTGTCTCTAACCTCACAGACAAACCAGTCTCTTTGAAACCAGATTGTTACTTGCTACACCACTCCCAGTTGCCCAACAGACTCTACCATAGAGGAGTGCTCCCGTTCCTGATTAATGTACTACTGGACTCAATGGCTATCCTTGAATGAGAGCCAAGGCCATACACCCCCCCCCCCCCCATACACCCCAAGTAGCTGCATCTTAAGGACTGTCTAGTTATCTAGAATTCAACCGCCCATTACAAGTATGTTCCAACATTAAAAAAGATAATATCACAATAATCATTTTTAAATGAGAAAACATTTAGAATGGAGGCAAAACCCTCTTTTGGGAATTCAAGATCTCTCAGAAAGTAGAAGCTACATGTCCCTTGGATGAGCACAATCCAACAGAGAAGACACCTGTGAGCTGGAAACAGTTTTAGAAATAATTAAGTCTCATTGTTGGAATCAATAGAATTTCCACTCCAATCCCTGACAAAGTATTTTGCACCGTCAAGTCATTTCTTTTTTTAAACTCATGTGGTAGAGGGGGCTTGAGGGGGAAGCTTTTATTCTGCATCTGACATCTGTGCGTGCATTTAAAAATGAACAATTATGCGCTCATCAAGATGAACATAACAGTCGATTAGCTGAAGAAGGTTCTACATTTAAGAAATGCCAGAGGGAGGTTGGGTACCTAACGCACTACACAGAAATTAGTTTTTCACCCATCAAACATAAGGGTTAAAGAAAGAAGATGCAGACTAACTGCAGGGGATTAAACATTTCCTAAAGTCAATAAAAAAAAACAAAAAAAAACCTTCAAGGTCAGACTTCTTTGTCATCGAGACGTGCGTATTATTCGCTTTATGAGATTGCAAACAAACACCACGCACACAAGCTAAATGAATTTCCACAGATGGTTCTAAAAGTCTTGGCTGGCAGAGGGGTCTGACAGTGCTCTGGCCTATTAGTTCAAACATTTGTATTAAAACTGACAATACAAGAGTAAGATTGTTTGGGGAAATATAGAACAGCAAAGCAAAATATTAGAGTTCTAAAAAATAAAAAATAAAAAAATATATAAGCTATTGGGACACCATTACTACTAAGCTTACTGCAGTTATCATGAAGCTAGGAATAGGTTAGTGCTGTCCCTCTGGTTCTAGTTAAATAGCACGAACTGTTTAAAGTACCAGTTTTCATTTTTTGTTTTTAAAGACACGTCCCTTCTAAGGCCAGACAAGTCCAAATTTGGAGACTGGCTGGTCGTTGATAATGCAAGAGCACTGGTAATTGTCAAATCATTTGAAAAGGACTTATCTCTCATTATTACTACTGACTTACCTTACTTTGGTTTCATCTCCTTTTATGGCTTCTTACTTTTTAAAGTGCCCACAATGCATGGAATGCTTAAAAGGTGAAAATTACTCCCGGTTTGAATGCATGACACAGAGATCGCATATTTAAAAAAAAAAAAAAAAAAAAAAAAGGATAGCTACAATTACAGTTCTTTGCAGATGCATTGTTCCATGTGTTTGACTGCAGATAAAATGGTAAAAACAAAATAGGTCCAAAAGTCAACAACTGTAATGGAGGCAAATCACATATATTGAGGTCAGGAGACCTTGACTTGTCTGCAGGTTAAACCTTGCTCGGAGTCGACCCTGAAGGGAGGAAGTGCCACGAAGACATGCGGGTCCTGCGGCCCATGATGGCATCTACTCCCTAACTCTCACCCCAGGGTCTGCTACTCCATCACAATCAGAGATGATAGCAAGTCTCTATGATGACATATCCATCACTGGAAAAAAATGAAAACAATGCTCCAGTCACTGAGAACACTCCTCCAGGAGGATTCTAAAACCATAAGAGCGGATATTCATCATAACCTCAGGGTTAGTGGGACAGAACGTCTCATTTGGAAAGTAAAATGAATTCTGCACAGCCCAAGAGATTATAGATAGGTTCACCTCCTTAAAAGCAAAGCATGACGATATGCCCTTCTATCTTACCATCTATCTACCATGAACCCAACAGTTGCCCAATTCTCTACACCAACACAGACCTTTCACCAACTAAAATTGTAAAAAGAGAAGTCAGCAATATCACCGAGCTACTTAAAAACGCATTGCACTGAAGATGAGATGGTACACATCACCAAATCCACCTTGGAAAAGAAGAACATGCTGGTCTATCTCATGCATCATATACAATATGTATGATCTCAACAGCGAAGGCAGGTAGAAAATATACCACCTTCAAAATGGCACATTTCCATGGTCTCCCTCAACGCTAGAGGACTCAACATATCACACAAACTACTGTTAGCCTTTAGGGAATTCAGAAATCTCCACCCCGCTCTAATGAATAGAAATAAACACTTCTGCTGGAGAAAACCACATAAATTCTCATCCCGGCTCGATCCCACAACATTTCATGCCTATGCAGACTCCAAATCTAAAGCAGTGTCTATCCTAAATTACAAGACTGTGTCTTTGCTCTTCACTCGGAACATAAGCATTATGAAGGGAGGATGTTGGGATGTTCGTAGGAACACTCAATATTGAACCAATAACCATTATGAACATTTTATGCTCCCAACCAGAACCAGAAATGTTTTGGGGAAAGGTTTCAAAAATCTAGACAAAATCAGGACAGGTCATACGATAATATGCGGAGACTTTAATTGTGTTCCAGATCCTATACTAGACATGGAACCTAAGGAATTCTCTTCTGTCTGATGCATCCATTGCCCAGTCTTGAATCAAGTCCAAGAGTTTTTCCACATTCAACCAGTATAATGAAACTACAGTAGCAAATAGATGATAAAGAGGTCATAAGAGGCATATTCATTCAGCAAGAGGCACAAAAAAAAAAAATAATTAAAAAAAATACACTCAAAAAAGGAAGGACTTTATTTCTCGTCTCCACACATTGGAAACACTCAAGAATTCAAAACCATCCCAAACAACATATAGCAACATTCACAAACTAAAACAATAGTCAATGAATTGGCAGCCTTCTATGATGCTCTGTTCAACTGAGCACTAGACCTGCATAACACACATCCAGAGAATGCTGCCATCCACAACCTTTTCGGACATTTCCCTACCCAGACTCCTCCCCATCAACAGACTTTACTATACACTCAAATAAATGTGTGAGGAAGAAAGGGATACAGATGTACATCTAAAAAGAATATATCAATAGGAACATAGTGTGATATTGCAATACAAAGTCAATTGACACGCTTGTTATAGACTCACAAGATGAAGACTTTAAGATCGCCTTAAAAGGTGCCTCCACTAGATAATGGGGGGCTAAGTAGACCTCCTGACTGTCACTGACACAGGAGCCAAGAAAGGTCAGGAATCCAGGTTAGGTAAAAATCCTGTTTATTGTACCAAAAAGGAACATAAAAAATATACATATAAAAATATAGTAATACAATTTACTATACGTTCCAATCACTGAAGAGGAAGTCAAAAAGCAGTGATGTACCTACCTGCCAACAAAGTCCCAGGACCAGGTTTACCAATATGTATTACAGTTTATTGGCTCCTGTGTTGATCCTTCATTTAACTTTCCTCTTTAAATCAGACCAAAGCAACGGGACACATTCCCAAGTAAATGTTGCAAGCTATAATTATCACCCTTCCTGAACCAGGCAAACCCCCAACCACCTGCCCTAATTTTAGATCTATTTCACTTCTTAACACCAAAACCTGGCGAAAAGGCTCAACAAGATTCTCCCCCTACATAGTATCCTCAGAACAGGCGGGATTTGTCTCCATGAGATAGACATCAGACAACACACAAACACTGAACATAACAGAGACTGTAACAAAAAGTAATGCTGCTTGCATTCTCCTTGTGCTGGATAACGCTAGGGCAATTTGATTTCCTGCTTCCTTTATAGAAGCAGTTAGTGCTCTATACACTTTTTCCTGAGCCAAAGTAAGAAATGCTGGGTTTGTTTGCCCCATTCAATATCACAAACAGTACAAGACAAAGGTGTCCCCTATTGTCTTTATCTTAGCACTTGAACCCCTAATCCAAACAAAAGTCATGCGAAGAGTTCCTACCCAGGTAGGCGAACATAAATTGGTACTATTCGCTGAGGACATTCTACTCAACCTATCCAACCATTGATCTCAATCTAACCTTCTTAGCCTTTTGGAGCACTTTGGCAAAGTGTTGTAACACAAAAACAACACTGGTAAAATGCAGGCCCTACCTTTGGTGATACCCCGTGACACGGTAGCACAGTTGAAAGACTTCTACAACTCTGCCTGGAGGAACTCCTCAATCTCATATCTAGGAGTCCAACTTACAGCCAATCTACACACAACCATAAAACATAACCACTGCAAACTGATCCACAAAATATAACAGACACTGGGGCAACACTGAATTCTTCCGGATTGGGAGAATCCACTCCTTCAAAATGTCCACATTGTCACACATCTTATTCGCCTTCTGCAAACTTCCAATATCAGTCCCACAACACGGTCATTGTTAAATTCCATACACTGATCAATGCCACATTTGGGGGGGGGGGGAAGTCTTGAGGACATCCCACGAATCAAGATGCACACCTCCTAAACTGGGAGGCTTGGAAGTACCCGATGTACAAAATAATGATACAACATCTTCCAAGGCTCAAACACGGTCTATAATATGCAGCACAAAACAGTCCATGTGGGCATCCTTAGAAACCTCATACTTACACCCATTCAAAATACACCAGCTCCTATGGATCCAAAACAACCACAGACACACGTTTGCCATCTGGAGGAATAAAGCTCTGCTGCTCATAAAGTAACTTACATCCCCTTAGTTTGGCACCACTGTTCACCTTAAAAATCTTCCCTTAACAGCATGGGAAAAAAAGAAAATGCAGAAATGACAAAGGTACATCATCTATACACAGAAGGCCGACTCAATACGTTCCAAAACATTACCACCAACTATAATCTACCCTCTAAAGAGATGTTTACATTTCTCCGCATGAAACACATCTTGCATTCACAAGGGATAACCACGATCAACACCCTTGCATCCTCATCATTCGAAAAGGCACTTCTCACAGATAAACGCTCCATTAAACCACTCATTTTGCTATAGCCAGATGGCACATCACTCGGCAAATAAAAGACTCCTGTATATGCTTTTGTGGTAAACAGAACTAGGCCGAAAATTCTCATTAAACACATGGAAAAGAGCAGCGACCCAATTACTCAAGACCTCACAGTGTACTGCTCACTGGGAAACAAACAGGAAATTACTTATGAAGTGGTACTTGGTCCCGAATAAGGTTGTCGCATATTTACCCAGGCTCTTCAAACATCTGTTGGAGATGCAGCAAAGAAGTGGGCACACTGACACATATTTTGGAAATGCCCTTTGTTACACAATTTCTGGGGAGATGTTTAAGCACTCATAAAAAAATAAAATAAAAAAGAGCTTTTACCATACTGGACCGCCCGGAGGCATTACAGCTGGATATAGTCCCTCACACTATAAAGGGACCCAAAAAGGTTCTCCTACAACATATTCTTACAACCTCTGAAACAACAAATTGTTTGTTGAGGTGACAAAAAAATACATAGAAATGACCGGCCATCTCTTAGGCACCTTATACAAATTTGATCATACCTCTCATGGCCTTTGTGTACATGTGGACATAATCAGACGAGAATCTCAGAGCAAAATAAAAAAGTTGAGGCACTCCAAGGTACAAATCAGGCAATTTTATTGAACCCACTCCATCGCAACGTTTCGACCTACACGGTCTTTGTCGAAACGTTGCGATGGAGTGGGTTCAATAAAATTGCCTGATTTGTACCTTGGAGTGCCTCAACTTTTTTATTTTGTTATTCAGCATTTTGGTCTCTGGTACTGAGACTGTCTGAGTTGCACCCAGCTACATACTGCTTAAAGGGATAGAGTGCAGTTCCACACCCTACCATAACTACTTGAGAATCTCAGAGCAGACCATTGGAGGCTTTTTCCTCTCCTCTTTCTCCCTTCTTCCTCATCCCCCACCCTGCCTAACCCCTACTCCTCTCACTCTTCAAACACCTGGCATTTATCCTCTCTCATACTGCCCACCAGACAGTTCTAATATCTACCTTTAAAAATCCAGATCCAAAAAGAGCCCCGACGTATAAATGGGGAAATGAAATGCAGATCCACACAGTGATGGCAACGACTGGATACCAACAGTGTCCCAATACTCCCTTTATAATCCACCGTGCTAATGCACAGTAACTAACAGTGTTGTATTGTTTAATAGGTAGTGGAAGAAGTGAAATGGTGTAGCAGTTTATACAGCTTGACCTGTGTACCAATTACTGTAAATCATCAATATAACCGATGCCCTTCACACCGACTTTAGTCTCTTTCAGGTTTGTGTTTCCTTTAAATTTTCTGCTATGTCATCCACATCGCAGTCAAACCTACAAATATGGAGGCCAAAAGCACAAACACGCTAGAATTCTTAGACGTTGCCTTAGTCGTCCAGGGAAGGGGCAAGACGGGGGTGTAAGTTACTGTTCCAGTCATTTGCGTTACGGGGTGAGGTTCGCAGTGGAGAATAACCTTTGAGGACTAGGATTTGAAATGAGGAGTCTTGAATACACTTTTATTCTCACATATTATACTCAACTATTGGTCATGTTGGCGATAAGTGATGTTGGCAGAAGCACTCCGACCAGACAATTATGTTTTGTTTACATTAAAGAAGCAAAGAAAGAAAATGGAAAGGAAAACAAATAATTTGATTGCCCTTTTAACTGGGCAAGACTGACCGGGTTATTTACTAAAGGGAGTATTCAGAAAGAAATTAAAGTAACAAATTGCTGAACTGGAAACATTTGTAACAAGTCAGCTAATGCTTCTAGTTTGACTACTCTGGCCTTAACTTTTAAATTCACTTTGGATTCTCAGTTTAGTGAAAAACACTAAGAAATTCTTCCTTTGACCACCTTGGTAGCCTCTATACCTTCTACATTCAGAAAGCTGGGCAACAAAACCCGATAGGTTCAGCCAGCACAGTCATTGTGTCCAGGCTAGCTGCTGCTCCATATAAAATCTCCCCATAGTCGACTGACAGGAGTACGAACACCGCAATCACTACACAAAACAGTACAGCACACTAAATATGAAACAAGCTTTAAATTTAACAAAGCTACCTAAAATCACAGATACAATCTATCTGATCTGAAGAAAGTTTTATTATGTTCTTTGATAAACCTCTCGACTGTTTATCTCTAGTATACAATGCTTGTGTTAAAGTAGAATATAGGTATCTGTGTGCGTCTCTACACTAGAGAGAAGTGAATATGTACGTCACATGTCCAAAACACATTAAGAGATGTATTTGCTACAAAAAAAAAAAATTAAAAAAAAACGATTTTCAAAAATTCTATACAAAAAGGACTCTCCAATTCCAGTTACAATCAAAGCTTGGTTATCTTAGCCAGAATTTTACAATACTTTTTTAATTCACTCCAATCCAAAATTCGGGAATAAACCCATAAATAAGGGTCAAAATTGCATCGTCACCAAAATCACTTTCCATTCAGTCTGCCAAACAGAATCATTGAATGCGGGTTTGCTTTGTCACTATAGGATTAAATCTGTCCTTTTTTGATTAGTTGCCAAAATAGAATATTCAATGAATCCTAAGCATTTAAAAAATAAAAAAAATATAATGTAAGTAATAAAAAAACAAAACAAAATAAAAAAAACATTTCCCAATACTTCTTGTGTCCTGGTTTACAAATTATTTGAACCAGGGGGATGCAAATTAGCTGTACATTTAATCTTGTGTGTAGAGGCTGGAATGGACAGCACAGGACTCTGTTTGAGTGCCACAGCTTAACAGATGGACAGCTCCGCATTGCACTACAGACAGATTCAGCCTGGCAACACACAAACTCACCATGTTTATTCCCAAGCTGCAGAACCCATAACTGCAGATAGCCGCATACACAAGAATGTATTTATTTAACTCTGCAGCACCATCTAGTGGAGGGAATTGAAAACTTAAAATCCACTGCATTACGAGTTTTGTAAAGAGAATATGACATTGCCCAGCTCATTATCGTAGAAATGTTTTGTTTTAAACGCTGATCTGAAAGTCACAATTAGACCTGCATACGTACTAGCATATCATTTGAAGGAACATCGGCAAAGCAGTATGCAAGAAATGAAAAAACAAAAAGAGGATTCCACCTCCAGTTTATCATCATGTGCAATATGCATTAACATTAATATTTAATGGGTCAGATAGACTTTAAATCTCTACAGAAACGTTAAAGACAAACTAAACACCAACAACTCTACAGCTTACTGAACTGGTTATGTGCAGGAGGCATTAAGTGTGTTGCCCAAATCAATTTTTGAAACAATGTGGGAGCTTTGCTTACGCTTTTTCTGTACAAATTTGGACTGCAATGATCGGTGAAAGCTCTGTACATGCACCCTACCTCTTCCATTCATATTAGTACTGCCCTAACCCCTTCCAATAATTTTTCTACCTCCCCCCTCCTCCCATCCATATTAGTAGCCCCCCTAAACCCTTCCAATTATTTTTCTACCTACCCCTCTCCCACTATCCTTATTAGTAGCCCCCCTAACCCTTTCCAATTATTTTTCTGCCATTTTAACTAACGCCAGTGCTGGAGTGCCGCCGTGTTTACATTAAAAGGCCTGCAGGGACAGGCTATAGACACCAGAACCACTACATTAAGCTGCAGTGGTTCTGGGGAGTATAGTGTTTTTTTTAATGTGAGGTAAATTAGAGATTAGTGCCACGAATAATATTCTACATTGCCTACTTACAACCAGATGAGGATGATGATGGGATCTAGCTGCAGTCTGGCTCCACTGGTCTGGAGTAGAGCAGGCTCTTTGGAGTCTGTTTGTAACTGTGGTCACAAAAATTAATGTTCTGGGAGAACGGGAAGCAGCTCAATTTTTGGGGGGTCCTTTACACAGCTCAAGGTCTGGGTCCCAGGATCCACCTTCATGTTCCACCAATGAGTTTGTTCACAGGGGGTGGAGTGTGTAGGGGATGTCCTGATATGTGTGTAAGTAATGCATTGTGTGAATCTGTGTTTGTATGTTTAAGGGCTGCAAGGTGTGTTTCTGTGTATGTAAGGGGTGCATTGAGTGTGTGTGTAAGGAATGCATTGTGTATTTCTGTGTGTGTAAGGGTTGCATGATTGTGTGATTGTCTGTGTGTGTGATGGATATCAATCTCCCCCTCCCTCCCCCCCTCCTCGTCACTCTCCCCCTCCCCCCCCTCGTCACTCTCTCCCTCCCCCCCCTCGTCACTCTCTCCCTCCCCCCCCCTCGTCACTCTCTCCCTCCCCCCCCCTCGTCACTCTCTCCCTCCCCCCCTCGTCACTCTCTCCCTCCCCCCCTCGTCACTCTCTCCCTCCCCCCCTCGTCACTCTCTCCCTCCCTCCCTCGTCACTCTCTCCCTCCCCCCCTCGTCACTCTCTCCCTCCCCCCTCGTCACTCTCTCCCTCCCCCCCTCGTCACTCTCTCCCTCCCCCCCTCGTCACTCTCTCCCTCCCCCCCTCGTCACTCTCTCCCTCCCCCCCTCGTCACTCTCTCCCTCCCCCCCTCGTCACTCTCTCCCTCCCCCCCTCTCCCTCCCCCCCTCGTCACTCTCTCCCTCCCCCCCTCGTCACTCTCTCCCTCCCCCCCTCGTCACTCTCTCCCTCCCCCCCTCTCCCTCCCCCCCTCGTCACTCTCTCCCTCCCCCCCTCGTCACTCAATCCCTCCCCCCCTCGTCACTCTCTCCCTCCCCCCCTCGTCACTCTCTCCCTCCCCCCCTCGTCACTCTCTCCCTCCCCCCCTCGTCACTCTCTCCCTCCCCCCCTCGTCACTCTCTCCCTCCCCCCCTCGTCACTCTCTCCCTCCCCCCCTCGTCACTCTCTCCCTCCCCCCCTCGTCACTCTCTCCCTCCCCCCCTCGTCACTCTCTCCCTCCCCCCCTCGTCACTCTCTCCCTCCCCCCCTCGTCACTCTCTCCCTCCCCCCCTCGTCACTCTCTCCCTCCCCCCCTCGTCACTCTCTCCCTCCCCCCCTCGTCACTCTCTCCCTCCCCCCCTCGTCACTCTCTCCCTCCCCCCCTCGTCACTCTCTCCCTCCCCCCCTCGTCACTCTCTCCCTCCCCCCCTCGTCACTCTCTCCCTCCCCCCCTCGTCACTCTCTCCCTCCCCCCCTCGTCACTCTCTCCCTCCCCCCCTCGTCACTCTCTCCCTCCCCCCCTCGTCACTCTCTCCCTCCCCCCCTCGTCACTCTCTCCCTCCCCCCCTCGTCACTCTCTCCCTCCCCCCCTCGTCACTCTCTCCCTCCCCCCCTCGTCACTCTCTCCCTCCCCCCTCCCCCCTCGTCACTCTCTATGTTGTAGCGTGGCCAAGCTCTGTATGGTCCACGGGTACAGGGAGCTTTTGTTTCCTGTACCCAGCCGGACTAAAAGGAAGTGCACACTCAGTGTGCACTTCCTGTTAGTCCGGCCGGGTACAGGAGACTGTCAGGGTATTTATATCGGCAGACATATTGTGCTATGATAGAAATTAAAGTGTATATTGCCTAAATCATTCTGAACAGAGCACACTCCATTTTGTTATCTTCAAGCTAACAAAAGACACAAGATTTCTATCCCTTCTGTAAAACTAACCACTTTGCCAGAAGCTAAGGAATGCTTAGTATATACAAACAAAATTGATAAGAAATGAGAACGGGGGATGGACAGACTGTCTAAATGCTAATGGAATATAATCAATTCTAACCCCAGACATTTGTGACAGAGAAGATTAAATAATTAAATTTTACTTTCGATATTGTATAACGTCCCACTGTAATTTAAGGGTCATATTTAGTTTACGAACGTTCATATTAGAAATTATAGCAGAATTGCCAGACACATAGTCTGAAGAAAGCCCAAAGAAACTATTTGAACTGACAGAAAACTTAAATTATAAATAACCATAAAGATAAGGTAAATGACATCAAAATAGCCACCAGGAAAAGTTAACTCTTTCCTGGATATGAATGTTTAGTGGGACGAGACTGCCCTCTATAGACCAAATACTTTGCTATCTGAAAGGTAACCACACCTCCAGTTTTCTATTGGTCTATCACCTAGTGAATTTTCCCTTTAAAAAGTTAAGACAAAGGGAAGAGAGAGGATGCAAAAGGAAGCAAAGAAGCTAAGAAGTGAGCAGTTGGGGGCAATGCAGAGAAATCTATGACAGATATCCACTCCAGGGCACTCAGAATTTCTTACACACCAATCACACATCCATTCAGTTCCTGAGACTACCTACTAATCTGATTAAAATATCTACTTAACTGGTAATTATACTGGTTTCATTTAATCTAAATTAATTAACATTTTCTAATAGCATGATATATGACTAGATAAATCACTTTCAGATTTCGATATTTAGAAATCTTAGTTACTAAAGAATATATAATTAAGCATTCTATTCTGCAGATGGAAAGGAATAATTATATATATTTATGTGACATATCACATGTTAGCATATCATGATATTTATCCAGGTGTATTGATTTGCCCTAAAATAAGATAAAATATCTGTTTAGACAAGTTAAGATTCTGCTTATAGAACATGGTAGATTACTCTTATTGGATGGTTCCAGGAAATGACTAATGAGCTGGTATAAATGTTATTTTATTTAAAATCACATGAGAATAGGTCTTAATTACCTAGGAGATCTAACCAGCATTGAAAGGGTTATTCTAACTGTCAGCTAAAGTTTTTTTATGGCTATTCGCTGGAAGCTTTCTCTGTGTGAAACTTTCACTTTCTTTCTGTGAACTACCGTCATAAATCTTCTCTTGACAGCTAATGTTGTAGATTCTATACTGTGTTAGCCATTGGAATGTATTGCCATTTGTATTGCATACTCATGTTATACTGAATATTCATTGATTATTATCATGCATGTTACATATTATTTAATTTGTCACAATAAATTGTATCTATTTTTATAACAAATTGTGATTTTATTTATATGGAATACATTTCACTTACACGATAACGATCTTTGGGATCTGAGAATTGAAATAGTGGGCAATTCTCAACTGTTTACTATTATTATCCCATAAATATCCCCACAAGACAGATGCTCCCTGTACCTGCGGACCATACAGGGCTCGGCCACGCTACAGTGAGGGAGTGACAGGAGGGAGCGCTGCCCTCCTGTCAGTCCCTCTCCTCATGCTGCACCCGGATAAGGTGCGCCCTCATGGACGCACCAGCCCGGGCAAAGCAGCAGCCGCCTGAGGCTCTCTGCAGAGCGCTCGGGCGGCTGCAGCATGAGGTGGGCCGGCGGAGCGGGGGGAGATTTCCCCATAACCTGTCCCCCCCGCATGATTTGCTGGGGGGGGGGGGGTGTGCGTCGCGTCCCCCCCATCCCCCCTGGTTCCTACGCCCATGGCTCTGGATTAAGCCACCCCCAGCAATTTCACTCATTCACCTCTCACACAGAGACTCATACAACTCACCAGTGTGTGGGTAATGAGTTTATCTGTGACAAAATTGTCACCAATGATTTGCCAATGTTGAACTTGTTTTCCCTACCAGTACAAAAGGCTAGGAATTTCTAATTCTTACATATTTGACCAGCCACTGGAGCTGTACTTATGGCAAACACACTGACTTGCCTTTTCTGTCTGTCACAAAATAGGTTACATTTTTCACAGACAAGTGCAGCTGTAAAGATATTGGCCTGCTATGGCACTGCATTGGGATTTGTGCTAAGAGCACTGAGAGATTACAAACATGTTGATTGGTTTTACAGACTCGGGAGAAAACTATACATTCAATATAAATACATACATGTGCCATTAGTTTGTCAAAAAGTACAGATTAAATACAGATAGGTAAATTTTAAATGTCCCTGAACTTTAAGAGTAATATTGACAATTATATGATTATGACAAACTATTATAAAGTCATAAACTAAGGAAACACAAAAATACATTTTAAAAAAGTATAACCAAAAAAAATAGGCAGAGGAATATATATCTTTTATGAGCCCATCCTCCTCGCCCTCGTGCAAAAGTGGTTAAAATGTCAGCCAGCAGGTGAGACCTAAAGCGCATGCGTGGCAATGGTCGTGCTCACAATAGGATTTCCCCCGCAGGAAATTATTATTCAGGGTTTTGGGTGATGCGAGACATCACCATGCATCACCATGAGGACGTCTAGCGTCAGTTAGGAAACCAAAAGTCACCTAACAGCCCGGAAGTCCCTCTAATGGCTGTCTTGTAGAGAGCCACTAGAGGAGGAGTTAACTAACAGGTTATTATAGCAGTTTCTTAAAACCTGCAATAGTTACTTGCTGAGGGTTAAGGGGCCTGAGATACTGCACCCAGACCACTTCAATGAGCTGAAGTGGTCTGGGTGCCTATAGTGTCCCTTTAAAATTCAGGAATTGCATAACCATATACAATCTCACTGGGTTAAGCTCGATTCCCTGAACATCCATTCCTATTTACCTGATGGATCAATCCTCTGCTCGGCCAGGCTTCCATATTTGGCTCTTTTGCGTCTGAAATTCCTCTTAACATGTCAGTTACGGTCTTTGTAGTACAGATCCCCGAAACAGCAATTATTCTTCCAATCCTCTTTCCACTGTTTCCAGTTACCCCCTCTACTGGCCTGTATTGTTATTTTGTGTCTTCCCCTTTAGCCACTTTGCAATTCGTACAAAGAGCTTTAAACCACGAACCTACCCATACCATCTGAGATTTTTGCTTTGTAGTAAACACTGTATAAATAACACTTGCCTGGCTCTGTCCTACCTTCTGCTTCATATTGTTCATTTTAACACAAAATGTGTAAGTAGTTTTGATATTCCGTGTGATTAAAGAATTTTCACTGTTTACTATTTAAAGCAATTTTAAAACCAATAATAAAAAAAAAAAAAAAAAGAATTGTGAAAAAGCATTAAGTCTGGGAAATACTCACAGCTGCTGTCACTTTGTCCCAGTCGGAAATAAAGGCACGAAAACCTTCTCCAAACACAGTTCCCGCAGTCCTAGAAGAAGGAAATGTAAATTAGGAGATCCATGTGCACCTTAAGCTATTGGGCTGCCGGTGGCCAAACATTGGACAGTGCACGTGTTTGGCAGAATATTTAATACATACTTGATCGATTCCAACACAGTTTGCCGGTGCTCTGCGGCTTTCAAGCGAATCTGCTCCCGGATGATATCTGCGTTCTCTCGTTCCACTTTGCCGCGAGCACGAGCCTCGGCCTCGATTCGGAGCATCTCGTTTTTGTGCCGCAACTCCATCTCATGCTCTATAGTAGCTGTCAAGAAGTAAAAATATAAAATAATAAATACCTAGCAAGGCGCAAAAACACAATCATATAAATATTATACAAACACAGGGCAGGTTTTAATGACGATTAAGGAAAATAAATGGTGCTTAAAGGATCTGAAAACATGCCATTCCATAAATACTCATACGAAAAGGGTTGACAGCGATATAATGGTGTAAATATACCAAAATATGGCAGATGATTACTCAATATCTCCATTTAGAATTGTATGGGGGGAGGGGGGTATATTTAATCATCAACTCATAGAGAAAGTTAAAATGTTACCTCTACGCATGGCTTCTTGTTTTTTGACAGAATCTTCTTGTTTTCTTAAATTTTCTTCATTCAGCATTTGCTTTAGAAAGGCAAAAATGGGAACAGTAAAAAGATGTGCCATGAACGTAGACATTCTTTTCCAGTAATAAACTATACTAGGCTGGCAAATATATGGCGAAACAAACTTTATGACTCATTTACCTACACACATGATAACGACCCATAAGATAGTCCAAGAGGCAAGGGAACCACAGATGGAAATCAGCAAGGTGTAGACAACTTGCTGAGAGATGATGATGACACTTGATGTTTAAGGTCTTAAAAAGGATAGTCTAAACGCTCTGTAGTTATGTCCCCTGGCTCCATACCACAGTAAGCTGCAGAGGCCATTTAGGAATAGTCTGACACTAACCTGCCTCTGTCAGTCAACTGCAGTTCTGGTCCGTACTGATAAGCTTAAGCGGAACCTCAGAATTCACAATAACAATTTTGTACAATTTTTTTTTTTTTTTTTTTTTTTAATTCTTTATTTTTGCAGTGCATATATCAATCACAGGCATACATATGGTACCCCAACGGCAATCCATATGCAGGTTTCAGGACATTAGTTACAGTGGGGAATAGATAAACAATGCACACTTTTTTTTTATATATACGTATGGTTTGACATCAGGTTGGATATAAACATAGCTTAGGAGTAACTTGCTCATTCTTGCAATATGGCTCGCTAAAATAATTATGCATTTAACTTCGATAATCATAGATTGAGCGCACTGTTGCTCATAGTGAAGATTGTAGGTCTCTTGTAATACATAATAGGAAAATAGCATAATAGTCAAACTTTGTACGTTTGTGACAGATTAAACAAGTGAATACAGGTAATGCTTGACACTGCAGGGTTTGCTATGTTAGGTGACTAGATTCATATCGTTGGTTGTAGCAGGTACATAAAAGTATAAGGGAGATATCAAATGAAAAACCACAGGAAAAACAATAAAAACTATAGCATTTGCAGATAGGAACCATATGAGGCATCTGCAGCATGCTGCGGCCAGCCTTTCGGTCATGGACCCAGGTATGCAGAGCTCGTCTTTAAGTTCTTCAGCCGATGCCTCGTTGGGGCTGTGCTGGTCCCTGCCACGGTTGCCCCTGCTGTCGCAGTTTAATGCGGTGGGTCATTGGACGTGAGGGACGTCGCTTGGGTGAGTCAGGAAGCTGGGGTAGAGTTGCCCTTACGGTAGAGGAAGCCTGAGGTGTGCCCATGCTGCGTCTTGTTCGTGTTCTCCGTTTCGCCGCCCTGTGTGGGTAAGCGGTTTGTTTGTCTCTCCGTTGTTTTCTCGCTGGTTTGGGCCTCCCCTGGGGTGCCGTGTGACGCTGTGGGTCGGGCGGTGAGCGGCTTGGCGGGTGTCTGGAGGTGGGCGTTAGCAGAGCCCCCTGTCTCAGTCTGAGCTCAAGCTTAAGCCAGAAGTTAGTGAATAATAGTTCAAGGCTGGACACAGGGGCTTGTTGTACCCCATGTCCGCTCGTAAACCGCGTGGTCGCCGCCATCTTGGGCGGGTCTCTCTGAGCTCCGATTTGTTCCATACATGTTTCTGCCATAGCCGGTAGTGCTCCCAGTGGTGGACCGGGATCACCCCCACCGGTCCGGGGGGGGGGGTTACGGGGTACCCGTTTGTAGCACTCGGCTCGCGGGTCGCTCCAGGCTGAGAGCTCGGCCGCCGCTCCCGTCCCTTGCACACCCGGCCGGATGCCTCCACGAGTGTAGCCTGCCATCTGTCGTCCATTCCCGGGCCGCATCACCGGTTTCCCGTATGGACTAAGGGTCAGTGCGTTGCTTGGGATCATTTTTGTCTCTTTTCGTGGGTCAGGAGTGACCATTTAGTAATTGTAGCGTAGATCAGGAGGGAGCCTCAAGCAGGCACGTCTTCCCTCCATGACAGTCCGGCCCCGCCCCCCCAATTTTGTACAATTTTAGGCATTATTCCTTGGCTAAGAATGTCAGATATGTTTACTAAGTAAAGGACACAGACTAAAACCAGCAGGGTTTGAGAGATGGAGGGACCCCATCCACCAAAGTTTAAAGGGTATCTTGAAGCACCATAACAACTTCTTGCAAACTGTATGATGCAGAGGGTACCCCGCACCCACGTTCATCTATGAAGAAGATTACACACCATGCAGACCACAATGGACAGCCTATTTTTGGTCTGAGACAGTTCTTCCAGCATTTGCAGGCAACCTACTTTACGTGTAAAAGGTAAATATCTTTACATTATTACCCATGTAATGTATTTGCCCTATAGACAGACAGCAATATTTTATTTACACATGTATATGTCTACGCACACATTTACATATATAGTGATGTAGGCTGGCTATTAAAATACTGACAAGCCATATAAAACATTGACTTGGGCACCAGGAGCCTGCACTGAATATGGTTGTCATGGAAACAGTCCAACATGCACATTCTTGTCAGGGAGTCCATTTCAGTGAATTCACCATGCTGTGGCCATCAAAAAAAAACAGAAGTCATAAAATGGCCCTCCCATTCGGCATAAAAATAACTGTACAAAACAGGCTGATTAAAGGCACAGATTTCATGACACATAAAATATTATCTATTAAAAACACACACAAAATAAAATATATATTTTAGTTTTGAACCTGTGTAAGAGATCGTATGCTTACTTGTTGCCGAAGTTGGTCCTCGTACCTCTGTCTTGCGAGTTTGTCCTGGTATTGTGCCCTCTGGAGAAAAGAAAATTGAATTAGGTAATAACCAATAAACTATTCTGTTATCAAATCGTTAGTTAACCTCCGCCCCCTATACAATGGTCAGCATGTAAAGTAGAGGAAGAAATTCTAACCGTTTCTCTAAACAATTTATTTCCACAAAATACAAAGCGTATTCCTGGCTCTATCACTGCCCCTGCTTCACGCCCCTCCTGCTGGGTAAATAAAGGGTTGAAAACCCTTTACTTACTTACCTCAGCGCAGATGTCCCTCAGCGTTGGGTCGACGCTCCGCCCACTCCGAAGTCCCGCCATGAGCAGACTCTAATGCGCGGCATTGAATTAATGCTTTCCTACGGGAAAAATCTGACGCTAGATGTCCTAATGCAGAGCGTGACCAAAAGGTCTGTTTCAATACAGGAAGCCCTCTAGTGGCTGTCTGGTACACAGCCATTGGATGGAGACAAAAAACTGCAGTGTCTATTTTACATTGCAGCACTAAGTGCACAATGGACGTTGCACCCAGACCACTACAATGAGCTGTAGTGGTGCGGGTGCCTATAGTGTCCATTTTATGAGAGTTTTTTAAAATGATCAGTTTTGGCGAAAAAAGAACCTTGATACATTCTGCTAAACAGTTATGCTTAAAGGGACACTCCAATACCCAAAGACCACAACAACAAAACAAAATGACTAGTTAGTACATAAAACCACAATGAAAACATGCAAGCTTTAATTATAAGTTTTTCTATTGGGGGTATATTTAAAAAAATATATATATTTGTAACCTTTGCAAGACCTCCCCTTCTAACCCTGCCCAGACTTTCTGTGGCTATCCAATCACAGACTTCCCAATGCAGCTCAACGAGAAGTATTTGCAAGGCAGGTGATCTGGGCCAATTGTTGCCTCTTGAGTAAACCAAACCAGGAAGTAACAGGACCCATAGTCTGATTGACAGACAGGGAGTATTGCAAGATTAGTTTATAAAAGTGTCAATTTCTATTGAAATCTGCTCTGTTTGTAAAATAAAAAGGAGGACACACTCTTCACACAAAGCACTTGAGCAAGCTAAAGTGCTTTAGGTGTTGGTAGTGTTTCTTAAGTTAAAGAAAATCCCAATCCTTTCAAAAAAGGTTTTGAAACAGTAACAGAACCATCAGATACTTGTCTGAAAAAGACTTAACAAACCAAAGTAAACACTTTAATAATTAACCAATAACGCAAAAAAAAAAATCAAAGTGTTTGTACATGAGAAGAACAAACAGTTAATTACATCATCAAGCAACAACACAGAACACCAAGAAATGTGCCCTCGATAATCAAAGCAAGTTAATAAAAGTATGAAAAAAAAGGCACTGTACCAAACAATAAAAATAAAAAAATAAAAATTGCAAAAATCAATAACACAGCAAATACACCCGTTGAATACACACAAAAGCTGTGATTGGCCGAAATTTCTTGAAAGCAGATTGTGGATTGTATTTTACACCGAACGGTTATTTTACCCTATAATTTGCAATTCAGTTTCTGTCAATTTGGCATCAATTAAGTATACATTGTGTTGTATTCTTACTAGAAGACCGTTGCTTCCTATTGCGGGCACACACTGCTGCCTATGGACCCCAAATTTACAGGCTATACGGTCAGGGAACAGCAGTAAAAAGATAATCACAGATAAACATTGTTAATGTCAGGAATTCAAAGTGGATTTGAAAATAAAATTGCCAAATTGGAATAATTCTCAGCTAAGCTTTGAACTCAGAATTTTCCTTTAGTGGATAACTCTGACTTGCATGTCCCATTTTTTACACCCAAGGCCTCTTTTCTATATTGGAGTGTCCCAGTGTTAACCATCACTACAGTCAGAACTATCCTCAATGTTTCTGAAGAATTCTATAAAATATCAGCAGTAAGATTCTGCTAACCTGTGCATGCGCGCATATCATATATTAGCAACATGCCACAGGGATTACAGTTTGATACATTGAGTGATTTAGGACACAATAAAAAGACCATAGCACTTTGCTCACCGATTGGTTTTGTTTTGTTTCTTCCTGTAATGTTTTCCTTCTCTCGTCTCCCTGGACTCGGATCTGCTCACTTTTAATCTGCTCCAGTGCAGCTTCATATTCCTGCCAATTAGGAACACATCAATATATTGCATGAGAGGTGATTGCTTGCAAATAGAATAACAGCTTCAAAACAAAATTCAGTAAATGTATCACTCGTGGATAAATAAGTTGGTTAAGGAAAATAAATACAAAGTTTAATGGAAATAAATGGGAAAAAAACAAAAAAAAACTGTGCAGCACCACCCCAGGAAGCACCTCTAGCAGCCATCTGAGGAGTGACCAGTGGAGGTATCTCTAGGGTGTAATGTAAACACTGCATTTTCTCTGAAAATACAGTGTTTACAGCAAAAAGCCTGAAGGGACTGATTATGCATATCAGAGCAAATACAATAAACTGTAGTTGTTCTGGTGACTGTAGTGTCCCTTTAACCCTAAGGCAATGTGTACCTGGATAAAGTGATCCTAAATCACCATTAGCGGGATCTGTTCAAATCTGCTGTGTTATAAGACAACATACATGAAGCATTTTGAATCACACATAGAGTATTGGAAATTGTTTGCTTCATATCTTGGTTTGGGACAGTAGTATACTTGTCAGATTAATAATAAAGTTTGATAAGGTTAAATAAAAAATAAAAAAAGAGCGGTTTTATATTTTACTTGGCTCTTATTAATTATTCAAAATTTGTATGGACAGCAAAGTCTAGGGCAGCAAGTATATACCGGTCACCCTGACATAGTGTAATATATGCAGACATCACCATCAGGTTCCTTCAGTGCCTTCCAAGACGTCTATGGTTCTGTAGGGCTGACGGTTGACTTGAGGCCATCTCAGTAAGCCCCAATGTCAATAAACCCCAGTTTACAAAGTTTCAGATTTTCCAGGTACTCTTACCTTAATCTTAGATTGTTGTTCCAGGTGAAGGGTTTCCTCTTGAAGTTTTGCAAGATTGAGA
This sequence comes from Pelobates fuscus, assembly GCF_036172605.1. Classification (NCBI taxonomy): domain Eukaryota; kingdom Metazoa; phylum Chordata; class Amphibia; order Anura; family Pelobatidae; genus Pelobates; species Pelobates fuscus. Next base: position 106,896,795 of record NC_086327.1, on the reverse strand, counting down.
GCCTCTTTGGCGTGACCTAAAATATATGGAAATATAGCAATTTAGCAAAAAAAACCAAAAAAACCTAAACATACTAAATTCAGGAGAATGACACTGGAATTAATCATTTCATTTCCAACATATACACAGATATGGGTTTTGCATTGTGCTGCATTTCCTGGCTTACCTCCCCCTAGATCTCTCACTTGGCATAGTTACATTTTTCTTTGCGGAGGCTCAGTTAGTGCCTTAATCGGTCAGCCTCTTTCCTTGTAATCACACAATACAGCAGTGGCTAAGTGTGTACAGAGTTCATAAAAAAGCAGCTTCGGGAAAGTGGTGGTTTTGGTGTCGCTGAAATGTAAATATTGCCATTTCTGGAAAACAGCAGTGTTTACATTTGTCAGACAGAAAGTCCTCTAATGGCTGACAATCAGACAACCACCAGAGGTACTTTCTATTACTGGGATGAAGAATTCCTATCACCCGACACCTTGGGACATGCAGTTCTATGAAATGGGCAAGCAGTGTTTGGGTATTTTAGCTTTGCTGCAGACAAGCAGAATAGCTGCTCCACGGGGACAGGGTCTAAGCAGAGTGTGTGATCTGCAGGTACGGTCAGACAGCCATTATTGAGGTCTGCACTCCCTGAAGGTATACCAAACGCTCCCCCCATTACATGGTCAGATAATTGAATTGAATCCCTGCAGAAAGCTAATGAGTGAACATTATTTACACACATTACACAGTGCCAGAAATCATCTCAAATCGTATCTCGCTCGTTCTGTCAAGTAGATTTTTAAAAAATAAGTTACACAGCTTGTAGTGAATACTTTCAACAATAGAAAGCCTTTACATTCAGCATTACAATGCTTGATTTAATGCCAATTTGTATTCCTAGCACTATAGCCCCCTTACGCCAACCCCCACATTGTAAAGGTTAAAAATACTTTTTTTTTTTTTTTTAAACTCACCCGATTCCAGCGTCAATCTCCCTTGGCGCTGGGTTCGTTAATGTCACCTGACTGGGGGTGCTTGCTAATGCTTACACCTTACCATTTTACCAATGCTGGATGTCCTCAGTCAGTTAGGTGACCAAAGTCCCTAGGAAACAATAAGTGGCTCTAGAAGCAGTCTTAACACTGCAATGGGATTATTGCAATTCATCAGAAGGGTTAAGAGGACAGGGACATTGATCCAGACCACTTCAATAAGCTGAAGTGGTCTGTATGCCTATAGTGTATATTTAATTTCTACTTCTCTGTATACAGACCCATGCCTGAGAAAATACCTCCATCACCCCTACTGCACCAATCCTTTCCAGTCATCTCTTTCTATATTGTGTAAAATATGGTGCAGTATAATATGGTTACATTTTGTTTTATCCATGCAATTCTTCATTAAAATTAACGATTGTAAAAAAATATATAAATAAAAAAAAAAATAAAAAATTATTTTGTATAAAGCTGCCTCAGTTTTATGAAAACTGTAGCTTTAAGGAAAGCATAATCATTATGAATGAATGATGCAACACAGTGTAAACATACTGACTTCCATGTGACTGTTCCTGTAAGTACAAAAAACACATTTCCACATACTAAAATGTTAGGACATTATTTAGGATCTGTGCTTTAGTCCAAAAGTATCCTTTGACCTGGATACGGGGAATAAAAGCAAAGTTAAATTAGAGTTGGCATTTTATATCCCGATTTCAGAAAATAGAATCTGGTATATGGTGCTTAGAGTAGCACAATCTTTTCAGTAGGTCCAGGCAGAGAGAACATTTAAAGATATGCATTGGAGTTATAGTAAAAGGTTAACCAAATCACAAATGATTAGTTTGAAAACATGGAGTGTTAGCCCTAAATTTCGCAATGCAAAATGAAAATTCACCACCAATGCGATTAACTGAATAAACCTCAAGGTCATGCCCAGGAAGTTTAGCCATAGCCATAAAACTGTTTAAATGGATTATACAAGTGAACAGACATAACAGGTAGTTTTGGTCCATGATGTAACAAGAAAACTGTATTCCTAACACTATATTGCCCCTCTGCACCAAGACTCAGTCAAGAAAGGGTTAAAAAACACTTTTCTCCCACTTACCTGACTCCAGTGCCGATGTCAGAGATCCTGGAACCTAATGGGCATTCACAGTGAGCACGGTGCGCACATTAAGCCTTCCCAATAGGAAGGTATTGACTGGATGTCCTAATGCAAAGCCTGAGGCCATACAGCATTATTTCACGGAGTTAAACTCTGTGAAACTGCGGGAACAGGAAGTGCCTATGGTGGCTGTCTGGTAGACAGAGCCAGTCTTAAAGGAGCACTATCGGCACCCAGACCACTTCAGCTCAATGAAGTGGTCCGGGTGCCAGGTCCCCCAAGTTTTAACCCTGCAGCTGTAAACATAGCAGTTTCAAATAAGCTGCTATGTTTACATTGCAGGGTTAATCCAGCCTCTAATGGCTGTCTCCCTGACAGCCACTAGAGGCCGCTTCCGCGATGCTCAATACGAAAATCGCATTGAGCACGCTGAACGTCCGTAGGAAAGCATTGAGTAATGCTTTCCTATGGGCGGTTTAAATAGGCGTATGCACATTCGGCTCCACTCGGGAGCTGACGTCGGCAGGGGAGGGGAGGTCACCAGCGCCGAGGGAGGCAGGTGCTGGATAAAGGTAAGTGGCTGAAAGGGTTTTAACCCCTTCAGCCCAGTGGGTGGGGGGCCCTAATAACCCTATAGTGCCAGGAAAAAAAGTTTGTGGTCCTTTAACCCTGCAATGTAAACATGGCAGTATCTTTAAAACTGCAATGTTTTCAGTTCCAGGCTTAAGGGGAAAGGGACAGTGCACCCTGACCCTTCAATTGGATGAAATGGTCTGGGTGCCTACAGTGCCCCCAGTATTAAAAGATATGGAGCATCTCTACAAATGCAATGGCACAACGAGCCCAAACATAAGGACAACCTTTGATATGGACCAGAGGGATTACCCTTCTTCAAGGTCGTACAAGTCAGTCATCAGCTGACTATATTATTTAATTGTGGTATAACTTCTCATGTGTAAAGGAAAAGCAAACCAAGAAAAGATATTCATTTTAAATTTAACATGTTTATTAGTTGCAGTCCAAAACAAATGTTAATCAGCTAAATATCAGAAATTGTTCTGAAGGCTATTTTGAACATACACTTGAATAAATTGCATACCCATGGCAGGTATAATTTATTTGAATATTGTAACACCCATAGCATAAATATTGTAACGCCCATAGCATAAATCAATGAATGAGATGGATATAAGGAGCACAGTGAAATGTTCTGCTGTACAAGTTCTGCAAGTGTCTTGCACCTTGCAGTGTTACAGTAGTGCAAAGCATTTCAGAACAACCCAAAGTTGGCCATAAGAAATTAAATATATACACATAAAACATATGTACACATACAGCCATCACCTGACTCCCGTGTAATGGTGGACCTCATTGTCAATTATGCTAAGACAGTAGTCCATCATAGTTGGCAATGACTTTTCCAAAGAATAGCGATCAGTTTAATTGTCAATTACACTATAGCGATTTACACATTTAAATCCGGCATTACTAACATTGCAGGGTTAAGGGGACAGGGATATTGAGCCAGACCACTTCAATAAACTAAAGTGGTCTGTATACCTATAGTGTATATATTTAATTTTAACGTCTCTGTATACATTCGTAATATTCATTAACAGGAAGTCAGTTTATTATCTTAACTTATCCTCCATATTAAATAGTTTGTAAGTTCTGCAAAATAAAATTTAAAAATATATATCAAACAAAAACACAGCTGTATCCAAGATGCTACCAAGGAGCTTGTCCATGCTCTAGTAATTTCCCGCATGGATTACTGTAACCCTCTCCTGATTGGTCTCCCCAAAAGCCGTACTGCCCCGCTACAGTCTGTAATGAATGCTGCAGCTAGACTGATTTTCCTATCCAGTCGGTCCTCTCACACCTCGCCCCTCTGCCAGTCCTTACATTGGCTCCCTGTATCCTATAGGAGTCAATTCAAAGTGCTAACCCATACATTTAAAGCACTGAACAATTCCAGCCCCTCTTATATCTCTTCACTGATCCAGAGGTATGCCCCTCCTCGTACCCTCCGCTCTGCCCGCGACCACCTCCTGACTGCTGCTCGCACCCGTACGGCCAACTCACGCTTGCAGGACTTCTCACGGGCGGCTCCTCTCCTATGGAATAACTTGCCTACTGCCATCAGACTCTCCCCTAGTCTTCAATCATTTAAGAAGGGCCTTAAATCCCATCTCTTCAGGAAAGCGTATGGCCTCCCAGAGTAATCTCTCCCTTACATACCTGTCCCTATGGGATAGTGCTTTGCTCTCTCCTCCAGCTCTGCTTCACTCCTACTTGATATTTCCTATCCTAATGTTTCTAATACCCCACCTCCTATAGACTGTAAGCTCATTTGAGCAGGGTCCTCTTCAACCTATTATTCCTGTAAGTTTTCTTGTAATTGTCTTATTTATTGTTACATCCCCCCCCTCTCAAAATATTGTAAAGCGCTACGGAATCTGTTGGCGCTATATAAATGGCAATAATAATAATAATAATAATAACTCTATCCTCCATCTTGGCTCCCTGTCAGTCCTTGGTATGGATGCTGTGAGTCCTTTTCTGTCATAGAATACAATATGTGGAGAATGAGAAATGTCCCTGCTTCTCTTCTTCCAATGCAATGTATGCCTTGGCTGTGCCAGGACTAAGCAGGATTTTAATGTCAATGGCTGCCTTTAAATTTAATTTTACATTTAAAGGAAAACTGAGCATCACATGGGGGAAAAAAAATGTTAATACAACTTATGGGTGATTTTCAAAGATGTATTCTGAATTTAGTAATAAAATAATAATAGTAGTAGTGACAGCCCCCATTTAATATAATAACCCCTCCTCCACACTTACGGGACTGGTCCAGCTCCCTGGCTGCTTTGGCTGCCCTCTCCAGGCCGGTGGGGTCAAAGTTACTCCATTTGTCCTTGGGTTTGTTCTTGTCTCCTCCATCCCCATCACCCCCAGGAGGAGTAGGGGGGGCAGGGTAGCCAGGGATGTTGGTGGGGTCAGGCTGCCCCTTATTGATCCCGAATAACCAGGACATGATGACTAAATGGAGACCAAACTGCTGCCTGCAATTCACCTCTCACTGTCACACGTGGGTTCCCCCAGCTGCACACCGCGCATGCGCCGTCACCTCCACACAAGGTTACTGTCCGTACAACCCGCCTGCTGATGACGTCAGTCAGCATCTCAGCTCGCTATTGGTGCAGCCTTCGCCCGGCTTAGAGACACACTACCGGGCCAACGTTCCATCGCCTACGGGTGCCCCGCCTGGCCGAAATTACAGCTAAGGCGAAGTATCAACGGTTACCAAAAATAAAATTGGGCATGTACACTTCCGCTTAGCAACGCCTTGTTTGGCCCCTCCTCCGGTTACTAAGGAGAGAGGCAGAGAAGCCAACATGGCTCAGAGAGGAGAAGGAGCGTTTGTTCTGCACGGCAGGAAAGCTGCTCTCAGGTAACTGGCGATAGTTTAGTAAATAGCAGCTGCCTTGGCTCTCCAATGTGAACACGGCGCATTGCATTGTGCTTCTGTGTGTGGTGAGAGGGCAGGGGGAGGGGACCCAGTCACAGGGCTTCATTGCTTCCATTCATTCCTAGGGGAGTGTGTCTGCACCATCACACTGGGCATTATCACTCATCAGGGATACTGCTTGCCATTGCAGAGCTTTGTGGGAAACTGATTATTGTGGCAGGCTTGGTGTGTGTATATGTATTGTGTGTGTGTGTGTGTGTGTGTGTGTGTGTGTGTGTGTGTGTGTATATATATATATATATATATATATATATATATATATATATATATATATATATATATGTATTGTGTGTATATATATATATATATATATATATATGTATTGTGTGTGTGTATGTGTATATATATATATATATATATATATATATATTATAATGAATACATGCATGCATTCACAGGTCTTCTAAATGAAAAAAAATGAGCTTTTAATGAAACTTAAACTACAATAATTAAAATGTTGGTCACCCATCCATGTCCCTAAGATGAAATTACAGGATTTGTGCAATCAGTACAAATATTTATAGTGTGTTTTTAAAGGAACACTCAAAACGGTTAAAGCACTACTAAAGTTTGCTACAGGAGTTTACTGGTTTTGTCCTTTGTCATATTTTGTAAAAGTGCCAACTTAAAGAGATATCTGCATTTATAACGCGCACTGTTGCAGGAACAGTTCAAACACTGTAATCCCTACAGCATACTGTTATGGTGCAAGGAGTGTTCTGGTGCCCACCAATGTAAGTAGACAACCCTTTTGATAATGGTTTGAAGTCTTACTTGGGTCACTTCCTCCGTGGAGAGGTGGCTCCCTTGAGCTAAACCTTACTATAGATTGCCAGCTCATTGGCTGAGATCCTCAGTTGATCACTCTCATCTAATGAGCTGAACCCTGCACTGCCAGACTTGGCTCCATGCATACCGTTTCCAGGAAGGTGACCATGTCCTGGCGGATCCCAGGAAAGTTTGCAAACTGTTTGAAAACTTACACTGGCTGCGGCGAGGAGACTGTCTCGCAACCGGATTGCTTTTTAGAAGACTTTGGGGCCCCTTAAATCTAAAGTAAAATAGGAACCCACAATGTTAGAAATTTTTATTTTTTAGTGGAGTATTCCTTTAAATGAAAACCTAAAGCGTCATTCAATTCGCTTAAACACTAACAACATAAATTTGAATTGTTAAAGCAAGCTGCTTGTTTAAAATAAAGAAATACCCAATTGGCACTAAAATATTAAATAATATAAGTGAAATATATGTTAAGGGAGATCTCTAGAAGTATAGATTGACTGAGATAGTAAGAAAAATGTGAGTACCGAAGAAACAGACTTCAGAATTCAAAAAGAAAGAATGGTAATAAGTTATAAAACTGTGAGAAAGCTCAGGGGAAAAAATAAACTAAACGTGAATGCGATACAGAATTAAGGAATTTAGTGGCAATGTGGAGTATGTGAAAGCTAGAAAGGGGAGTAATGTAAAATTGCCTAAGCGGATAGATGTAAACGTGAAAATAACTTCTATAAATTGGAAAAGATGGCTAAAATTGTGATGTTACTAAAATAATATGTGATGTGGATATGGTGTGAGATAGAACTTGAAGCGACTGGTGTTGAGGTGTGAAATGTGATATAGAACATGTTGAGAAAGATAACTGTATTTGACAGGAAGACAAAGCGATAAAGAAGAATAATAATGAAAAAGGACAAAAAAAGGAATTGAATAAAAATTTGGAAATAATAAAATAGAAATTGAAAGGCAATGGTGAAAAAGCATGCTTGAAAAGTGAGGTTTGGTATTATGTATAACTGCATTGCGTGCAAGATAACTTGAGAAAATGATCTGATTACTGGGGTAGTAATATGAAATGGATGTTTGAGTCAGTGGTGAAGTACATGTGAATTCCCGAATAACAAGAGTTTTTGTAGTCTCATAAAGTTTAATGTACATTTGAAAATGAGGAAGCTTCTTGGAGACAACTGATATGAGCTTCCATCAATGTTTTAGAGGATAAGGTAAAGAAGATTACCTGTTTGTACTGGTAGCTTTCTTCCCGGTCAAGTGCATGAGACAGTGTTTGTATCGCCCATTGTGCCTGCTCTGGTTTGTATGTGGACATTCTGATAAAAGAAAGGCAGTTGAAGGTGGTGTTTTGTTTCTGGATATAGGTTCTGAATCTGATCTAGATTCTGAATAATTGGTGCTCAACATTGAAGACATTTCTAACAGTCTTGGTCTAGGTAGGCAACCTTCGGCACTCCAAATGTTGTAGATTACATCTCTCCTGATGCTTTGTCAGCACTATGACTGTAAGAGCATTTAGAGAGGTGTATGCCATGACATTGGGAGTTCCAAACGTTGCCAACCCATGGTCTATCTGTGTGTGAATTTTTGCCAATCTCATGTCAAACATATGCATGCTTGATGATTTCCATAGACACAGTTCACTTTTCATTCTCATATTTAGTGACCTCTTCTTGTAACCAAATCAGGTAATGAAGGTAATATAAGACAAGATGTAAAATAGATTTCACAACCTGTAGAAGCCAATTTTCTACCTCTGCCAAGGGTTCTTAGCTGAAGGAGGGGGCTGCCACAGACTCTTTCATTATAACTCTTACAATGAGCTGTAGTAGTTATGGTGCTTATAATACCCCTTTATTATATTTTATTTACCTAAAGTGCATAATTAAAAATTTTACTAACCCTTGAACCTCCGTTAATATTTTAGATTTGTTTCATATTTTTTGCATATGTTATGTGACACCTGGGTTGTATTTTTTTTTTTTTTTTTTTTTAAATACACAAAGGGGGATAATTTGTGTTTTTTACTCAGGTGAAGAAAGAATAGTAACACCTGTAGGTTATTCGTGTCTTGGGTGTTTTTATTTACTGTATTTTATTACTTTATATTAAATCACAAACCATAAACACAAATAAAACAATGGTTTACAGTGTTAAAAGAAAACTTGGGTGCAGCTTTATTATGAATGATAGATAGCATTCTGTTGCTTACAAATACTCTGTTTGACCTTTTCTGAATTGTGTATGCCACCCACTGCATTCCTAACCATGACTTGGTGTCAAAGATCACTATGGGATAGCCCTATTATGCATCTATATCCGTGTTGTCCAACATTGGTTCTTTACCCTTGGTGGACTACATCTCCAAGAGTTCTCAGGAATTCTGGGAAATAAATATCCAGCAGCAGCTTCACTGCAAGTTTGGACATGTCACTAAATATACCTATGGCTCATTTATTTTCTTCCCATTACAACCAGGCAATTGCTTTGACCCTGTTCCTGTAGTGCATATTATATAGAGGCATCTCTACAAAGATGGCCAATAAAACAAAGATAATTATTTACTAAATCCTTTAATTGCTATTTAGTAAATGGCTCAATTTAGTGACTTGGCAACTGTAACTGATTTGGAGAAAAAAATAAAAACTACCCATCTATAGCTATGGTTTGGCAATTTAGCCTTCATTTTGCAGTTCAGGTTTTATATCCATACCAAAAGTCCTGGATTGGTAGGGCAGTCAAATTTGATGCTTCTGTCTCTCTGCCTGCATTAAAGGGACGCTATAGTCACCAAATCAACTTTAGCTTAATGAAGCAGTTTTGGTGTATAGATTATGCCCCTGCAGTCTCACTGCTCAATTATCGGCTATTTAGGAGTTAAATCACTTTGTTTATGCAGCTCTAGTCACACCTCCCTACATGTGACTTTCACAGCCTTCCTAAACATGTCCTGTAAATAGAGGTCTAACGGTTAAAGACACTATAGGCACCCAGACCACTTTATCTCATTGAAGTGGCTGATGCAGTGTCCCAGTCCCACGTAGTCCTGCAATGTAATTTATAGCAGTTTTTTTTTTCAAAACTACAATAATTTACTTTGCTGGACTACGACTGCCTCTAGTGGCCCCTCCCTAAGGGGAGGGGCTAGTGCGCTTGCAGCAATCATCGCAGAGGCGCTTTAGCCCCCTCTGTCAGATGACGGAGGAGGTGGCTGCGCACCAACCCAGCGCAGGCATCGACGCTGGAATAGGGTAAGTGACTAAATGTTGTTTTAACCCTTTAGCTGCCGCAGCAGGCTGGCATGAGGGAGGGGAACTAGCAAATCCTTTTAAACTCCCTCAAGTCAGCACAGGGTGAATGCATCATTAGACGTGCACGTGCTATCAAAACTGAATGCAAGGCAGTGTGTTCATATAAGAGCACTTCAACAGCACTCTGTACCCGGACTTCTCTGAGTGGGGCAGGAAGGCCAATCTGCCAGTCATCTTAATTGGTATTTAGCGAACAAATCCAAAAGACTGCACTATTGTGTTTATTCAATAGACAGTGGAATGTGGTGAAACAATCGCAAAAACTAGCATTAAATTGCCAGTTTGGAAGAGGATCTTAATTGGAGAATTCTTCCAGTTCAGGTATTTTGGTCTGTTTTGCAATTCATTTTTGAAATTCACTGTTTAGTAAATGAACCCTCTCTAGTTTCCTGTTCTGTGTTGTACTCACAATATAACTAAAGGAACATGCTAGTTTGGAGTCAGCCCCATTTTTGTATGCAAAATACTATAAAAATGGTGAGAGCACACTAAATATTTTTATATAGCTAATGCATTAAAAATATGGTTTAAAAAAAAAAAAAAAAAGGAATCCTTAGCATCTCCAGTTGGCATGGAGACACAGAGAATATACCTAGTTATGTCTGTAATGACTGCTGGAATCAGGAAGTGGCTGCGACATCACAGCCAAGCACTAGCACTGTGCATAGGTGCAATGCCTTGTCATAGCAATCAAGTATAATATTTTATGTTAAAATAGCCCAACTTTGACTACATTTAAATTGGATAATTTTTTCAAATTTCCCCATTTATTTTAAAAATCATTTTTGCATTTTACTGAAATTTAATGTTTATTAAATAAACTATTATGAGTTTGATAGTTGAGTTAAAGTACTTTATTAACCGTGTCCCCTCTTCCACAAAATATAAATAACGCTGAATTCTGTTGACATTGGCACTTTTATATAGGTGTTAAGTTGCACCCTCCAAGCAATCAATCAAAGAGCAGGGAAGGTGCTCCTCCTGATGGCTTTGAGTCCCAGCACAAAGCGGAAAGCGATGTTTTTAGCAGAGATTACGCACAAGCACCCTGCCTCTCAATGCTTCTCTGTGAGCAGCATTCTGTTATCCAGGAGATCAGAACTGATGATCTATGGGCAGGCAGGGCAGTGTTATGTAATTGAGGCCATCTTGCCTCTGGATTAGAGGTAAATTAACCCTTTATTTTGCAGTTTTGAGAGGTGGGGCCAAGAGACTTCAAATCTTCAGCATTATATATAAATGCAGGTATGGAGTGTTCCTTTAAAGAAGGCTCATAAGTCCTCAAAAAATCTATATATAGATCGGATCCCTTTATATCCATCTCACAGTTATTTATTGGTCTTTTTTACACAATATTATTATTTTTTTAACACTGACCATTTAAAAATAAGTCTAATCAGCTTGTTACTACTTCTGTGGATAAAAGAGTGACTAGTTTCATAAACCAAAAGCATTAGTTTCAATATATACACGGAAGCCTGTTTGTTGGATTTCTCTAATCATTTTTGCTTCTGCTCACATCGACTTTAATCCTATCAATATGTGGCTAGGTCTCTGGCTAGTGGGATTCGCTGTAGGATATGCTGCTGTCATGGAAACCATCCCTGCGACCCACACAGCTGGTTACAGAGCCACTGGATTTGTATGTTGTGCTGTAACTTCAAATCTAATTTAATTCCAAGTGCACATAAAGGCTGAAGGACTTGATGAGGGTCAGAGCAAGAAGAATACCAGGCAAAAATAATCTTAAAGGAGAAATGTCCATCTACAAAGGGCTGTTAAAACTATAATTAATAAAAAAAAAAAAAAAAGACATTATAATTCTCTGTAAATTTCCACATATTTATTTATTTATTACTGGTATTTATAAAGCGCCAACAGATTCCGAAGCGATGTACAATTAGTGAAGAACAAACAATATACACAGACAAATACAAAAGGTAGAGAGGGCCCTGCCTGTAATCTAGCCATTTAAGCTGTTTTATACAAAGTGCATAGGTAGATAGCCCGTGAGCTTACAATCTAAAGGATACCGTGGGGATTTGAGACAAAAGGTGGCAGGGGAAATTTGGGAGTGATGGCTAAATAAGGAAACAGAGAGTTGCAGATATTGGTAGAATAAATACATTTATTTATGGTGGGAATTGAAATCTAGTGAAGGTACCCACATGTTAGATACAATGTGTAGGTTAAAGTTAGTTATATCTATTATTTATTTATATTTTTATATATTTATTTATTTTTAAACAAAGATTTATTTCCATCACATGTAGGTCATCCTGTTTGCACCACCCTCCCCAACCCACTTGTTATGAAAATAAAGCTCTGTGTAATATACTGCAAAGGTGTCTGGGAGTTGTAGTTTAATTGTGAGCGTTTCACGATAAAAAAAAAAGACTTCGAACTATAGGTCCTAGAATCCTCCGCTGTACCCATAGATGAGGGGCATGCTTCTTTTTATATAAATGTAAAGGATCACTGTTGACTGAGCACTTCCTGGTTTGAGCAGATATTGCAAAGCCTGGTGTTTTATAGCACATTCAGAAAAGTTTAAAAAAAAAAAAAAACTATTTTATTTGTATTTTTTGTATACATTTTGCCTGTATTTCAATGCATTGTCTATATAATGCATTACAAAGAATGACTCAACTCCTGCCTTAAGTGCTCATTTAAAAGAACACTATAGTCAGTAACACAATTTCTATGCAATTTTTTCGTTTTTGCCCTATTTGTCTGTATTTTTGTATGCTCAATTTTGTATATTTCAACAAAAAAAACAAGTTTTGCAGTATTCTATATCTTAACACTGCCTCCTTTGTCCCATCTTACTATCCTAAAATACTTCATTCTTGCCAGTTACTATACCGAGCACCATAAATCTTCATTTTCCATTCCTCCCTTCTAACCTGCAATGTTTACAATAACACACATGAACATATCATCTAGAAGCACAGCAAACGGTTTCAGGAGTTGTGACTAATAAGTGAAGTCCTTAAAACCCCAACTAAGGCTGTACACAGAGAACTTTGAAATCTGCTAGTCAAACGCTTTCTCCGTGCACACCACACAGACAGTTTGGTAGAGAATGAGAGACACAAGTGCAAATTGTCTTTGTTGGTAGGATAGTGACTCACACTTCTATTCTCAATAGAGTTGAACAAAGCTTTTATGAGTAAAGAAATTGAAAAGGGTTGATGTAAATGTAACTAAATATAAGTATGTCAATGCAAAGTTTTTATAACAAGCACATTGCTTTAACACCTACACCTCCTATTTTGTGAAGTTACAGGGAGAATTTTGCTTCTTCCTGACCGGACAAGATCTAGTATTGTATATTGCACATGCCACACAACGTCTAAGTAACTCACACATGCTCTCAAAAAAAATTGAGAATGTTTTTATAAAAGGTGTATGCACATATTTGGTTGCGAGTAGATTCTTTCATGCAGATATATGACTGAAGTCACTGGGCAAGGTAATAGCAGCTACATGATTGGTTTTAATGAGATGCAGGAGTTTATTGGAGGTATACCACTCTATAATTGATTGCAGGAGCCAGATATGTGAATCGGTAGTTCCTTTTTTTTTTTTTTTTTTTTTTTATAACAAAAGCTTGATTCCATCTTGGCTTATCACTAGATATCATGAGAGAGCTCCGTTGGTTGATGCACCAGCTGTGGAACCTGTGCATCTCAATGGATTGGAGGGTTAAGGTTGAAATTAAATAAGTAATACTAAGTGTATGTTATTTTGGATTTTGTTTCGAACAATGCTATGTTTGCAGCTGATAAATTTATTCCGTAATAAAATATTAATTGAAGAATGCTGAGAAGTAAATTATACCACAATCTAATTGCATTTATTTATTATGCTTCTTTATGTTGCTTACACAATTTGTCAATGCTGTCTTTGCTTTCTTCTTTTAGAGAGAAGCCATATGAATTTCTGAGTAATACTCAGAAAACCACAAGTAGCCACAATCTTAGTTTCCAGGGGCCTGCCAACCACCGCAGACCTCACGCAAGCAACAGAGGACAATCATTTCACGGTGAAACAAATGGTAGGAATCAAGCGATGATTGATTGATTTTTAAAATGTATTTTTCCCTTCAGATTAGAGGCAGTGCTTATACCACAGGGATATCCAATCTGGAGGGAAAAAACAGGCAGGCAAATCTCCAAACATTTAAACCCTCCCCTAATTACCTCCTTTCCCATAAGTAGCAGCTCCTCCTGATCATACCCAGTTCTTTGCCTGCCTCCGGCAGGGGAGGTTAGACAGGAGGTTCTCCAGGAAGCAGGTGAGAAGGGCTGAGGCTCTGGGGGCACTGCTTCCTTCATGTCCGGGTAAGTAGCCTTTAACACGCCGGACGGCGTGGTCCCTCAAGTTTTATGTTGCCGTCTAATGCCGTGCCAGGTGCCGGTCTGACGAAGGACGCAGGCGTGCGTCGGCTGGGAAGTCCTGCGGTGGAACGCACACACAGGTTGCGTTGCGTTCCACTAGGGAGTCGCGGAGCGCTATGCGCATGCGCAATGCGAACCTTGATTCAGGCGCCAAATTTGAACTGGGCGTTCTCTTTGGTTTCAGGACTTATATGAGCATTTACCAGCAGCAACCTCTGTTTGCCAGGAGCTCTCAGATCGGTTGTAAAGAGTGTTATCTCACCTGCCCTCCAACACACTCTCAGGCCATTTAAGGTAAGACTGATTAAGTTTTTAATTAAATGGGTCCTAGCCTGAATCGATAAGGAGAAAAATTTGATTGTTTTCCCTTTTTTGTTTTCTCTTTTCAGTATGTCTAATCCGGAAAATTTGGATAAAGTTGCTGAAAAGGGGAAATGTTCATCTAAAGCCAAGCATTTAATCTGCTCTGTGTGTAGCCAACCTATGCCAGATGGTTGTAAAAAGAAACTTTGCTCAGTGTGTTCTAAAGAAGCTTCAGAGGAAGCAAAAAGAACAGAAATGTCTACTTTCCTCAGCTGGTTGCAACAAAGTATGCAGCAAACATTTGTGGATATGCAGTCGGCTGCATTACAGTCAGTCCAGGCCTCGGTTGCCCAAGATTCGCAAGTTGTAAAACATGCTAAGAAAAGACTGAGATCTTGGGAAGCTTCTGATACTAGTTCAGTAACTAGTGGTTCTGAGTATGAGGAAATTTCAGGTAGTGATTCTTCAGATGAGGAGTTTGCCTTCCCAGATGAAGCAATTGGGAAATTGATTAAAGAAGTGCAGTGCATTTTTGGAATTGAGGAAACAGGGAAAAAGTCCAAAGTGTTTCCTTTTCTCCCACAGATTAAGGAATTGATTTTAAAAGAGTGGAAATTCCCTAGTCACAAGCCGTTTCTGTCTAGACATTTTAAAACTCTTTTTTCCTTAGCATCGGAACAAGACTGTAAGCTGGATACGGTCCCTGTAGTGGACGTTCCTATTGCTCAAATCTCTAAGAAAACTACTTTACCGATTGGAGACACAAGCGGGCTCAAGGATGTCATGGACAAACGCATTGACTCCTCCTTAAAAAAGTTGTTCATATCTTCTGCAGCCCAAGCTAAAGCTTTGATTACGGGGTCATCTGTTGCCAAGGCCCAAAGACTTTGGTTGGAAGAACTAGAAAAAGTTTATACGGGAGAAACTAAGGAAGACCCGGTAAAGCTATTAAAGAATATCAGGAGGGCATCTGATTTTTTGGTAGATGCGTCTGCAGAAAGCCTAAAAATTTCGGCCAAGAATATAGGTACTTCAACAGTCGCCAGAAGAGCGCTTTGGCTCAAAAATTGGTCAGCAGATACAGCATCTAAGAATTCACTGTGTGACCTATCCTTTGAACCAGGAAGACTTTTTGGTTCAAAACTGGATGAATTGTTAAAACAGATGAAGGAAGGAAGGAAAGCTTTACCAGAATCATTTAAGAAGCAGTTTAGAAGACGTAAAGCGGAGTCGCTTCCCTCATTTAGAAGTTCCTTTCGTAGAAACTATTTCAGGGGTCAGCATAAAAAAGCCTTTGATTATAGGAAGAAGGAAAGATTTTCTGACAGAAGAAATAAAAAGTTATGATGCCAGGCCTGTGGGTGGAAGGCTGAGTCACTTCCTAGAGCACTGGAAAGGAACAACATCAGATCGCTGGGTTCTCACAGTGATAAAACACGGATACGCTCTAGAATTATCACAAGCCCCAATGGAAATGTTTCTATGTTCCGAGGTTCATTCTCTAGAGATGGAACTCTCTCTGATGCGAGAAGTATCGACTCTATTACTGAAAAGAGTGGTGGAAGAAGTTCCTCTCAAGGAAAGTTTTCGGGGCACCTATTCAAGACTTTTCTTGGTTCCAAAGCCAGATGGTTCGTTCAGACCCATTTTAGATCTAAAAGCCGTAAACAGGTGGATTATCAAAAAGAAGTTCCTCATGGAAACAATAAAGTCCGCTACTCTGCTTATTCATCCAAAAAGTTGGTTTGCGTCCCTGGATTTAAAAGATGCCTATCTTCATGTGCCCATAGCAGAATCCAGCAAAAGTCTTCTAAGGTTCGCTGTGTGCTGCCGATCAGTAATCAAACATTACCAATTCAGAGCATTACCTTTCGGCCTGTCATCAGCACCCAGGGTATTCACAAAGCTGCTAGTAGTCGTTTCAGCTTTTCTAAGAGGTATGGGCATCTCTGTCATTCCGTATTTGGACGACTGGCTGTTGATTGCAGAGTCCCAAGGTCAACTACAGCTAGACCTGGGGACAGCGATAGAATCGCTAGAAAAGCATGGCTGGCTAATAAATTTCAACAAATCGGAACTAGTGCCAGTTCAAAGGATCCAGTTCCTGGGTCTGATTTTGGATTCTATCGCAATGAAGATATTCCTGCCAGAAGAGAAGAAACTAAAAATCAAGCGATTAATTCGGAATCTCAGAAGAAAGATTGTGTTTTCAATCAGAGAAGCCATGGGCTTACTGGGTCTGTTTACAGCCTCAATCCCGGCAGTCGGTTGGGCAAAAGCCAGAATGAGACCTCTACAAAGAAACATTCTGCAAGTCTGGAATCGACAGGAACTCGGCCTGGATGGGCTTATGAGGTTCAACAAGCTAACTTTGAAAAGTCTGCAGTGGTGGACATCTTCTCGATTCCTGCACGAGGGTCTGTCATTCCGGATGAAGTCCTTCACTTTAATTACGACAGACGCCTCTGCCCTGGGCTGGGGGGCCCATCTGGGAGACATCAAGAAGCAGGGGTCCTGGCAAGAGAAGGATATGAAAAATTCCTCGAACTTCAGGGAATTAAAGGCCGTGTGGATGGCACTCTTGGCATTTCAGATGCTTATCAAAGATCGACATATTCAAATCCGCTCAGACAATCGAACGACAGTGGCATATTTGAACAGACAGGGAGGTACGAGATCAACAAAGTTAGAAAGCCTTTGTTCAATGATCATGCTGTGGTCAGAAGTGCACCTGATGTCAATTTCAGCAGTTCACATTTTAGGGAAATTCAATGTGGTGGCAGATGCCCTGAGCAGGCATCATTTGAAACAAGCAGATTGGTCCCTGTCATGCAGAACTTTCAAGTTCATCACAGACCGCTTCGGTGTTCCGGAGATAGATCTGATGGCTTCCAGAATGAACAGGAAGACAAGACGTTTTGCATCCCTAAATCCAACAGACAGGCCGGATATCATAGATGCCCTGTCAGTTCCATGGAAGTTCAACCTGGCTTATGCCTTCCCGCCAGTAGTGCTTATTCCCAGAATACTTCAAAAAGTAAGACTGGAAAGTGTACGTATTATCCTTATCCTTCCATGGTGGCCAAGAAGAAGTTGGTTCTCGGTTCTCCTGAATTTTCCAGGGGCCACATTTTGGAAGCTCCCGCTTTCAAGAGAAATACTAGAGGACGCCATGGTGCCTCTGCCGACCCTTCGAAGATTCCATTTGACGGCCTGGTTTCTGAACGCCAGATTCTAGAGAGCAACGGTCTGGATACTGAAGTGATAAAAATCCTGTTGGCAACTAACAAGGAATCTACTTCAAAGATCTACGCTAGAATTTGGAAGATATTCTGTCAGTGGTGTTGTAGATTTAAAGTCAACCCTGTTTCCGCATCCATCCAGAAGATTCTAAGTTTCCTTCAGATGGGATTTGCTAAAGGTCTTAAACCTGCTTCATTTAAATTGCAGGTTTCTGCTATCAGTTTCTTCTCCCTCAGATGCTTGGCCTCTAATATTCTGATTTCGAGGTTCTTCAGAGCTCTAACTCGTTTGGTGCCCTATGTTAGGGAAACCTATCCTCCCTGGGATCTTAACTTAGTTCTTTCAGCGCTTTGTGAGCCGCCCTTTGAACCATTGGAGGAAGCTTCCCTGAAGATTATTTCGTTAAAAACTGTCTTTTTGGTGGCTATTACATCAGCTAAAAGAATTTGTGAGATTCAAGCTCTTCGGGCGAATTTTCCTTTTTTAGTTTTCCATCAGGACAAGGTGGTTCTAAAGCTCGATCCTTCTTTTATACCTAAAGTTTTTTCGGTTTCGAACGTCAACCAGGAAGTGGTCTTACCGACTTTTTGTCAGAATCCATCTAATGCCTTGGAAAGCAAATTTCACTGCCTAGACGTAAAGAGATGTCTTTTACAATACCTAAAATCTACGGAATCCTTCAGGAAGGATAATAGTCTTTTTGTCCTATTCAGAGGCACTAGGAAAGGTATGAAGGTTTCGAAGAGTTCTCTGGCTAGATGGCTGAAGGATTGTATTCTGTTGGCTTATTCCAAGAATGGCATGGAACATCCAGGCCCTATAAAGGCCCACTCTACTAGAGCGGTTTCGACGTCTTGGGCTCTCCGAGCAGCTGCATCTCCCTCTCAGATTTGTTCGGCTGCTACTTGGTCCTCTCTCCATACTTTCTCAAGACACTACAAGTTGGACATACTGGCCTCGGAGGATGCTGCTTTTGGGCGCAAGGTGCTTTAAGCTGTAGTGAAATGAACCCGCCCTCAGGATCTGCTTTATTATATCCCTGTGGTATAAGCACTGCCTCTAATCTGAAGGGAAAAACATAAATTTTACTTACCGTAAATTTCTTTTTCCTGAAGATTAGAGGCAGTGCTACATTCCCGCCCCTTTTTTTCTAATAAACTCAGTAATTTTGCAGCTATTTGGCTTATGTATTTTCTGGGTATGATCAGGAGGAGCTGCTACTTATGGGAAAGGAGGTAATTAGGGGAGGGTTTAAATGTTTGGAGATTTGCCTGCCTGTTTTTTCCCTCCAGATTGGATATCCCTGTGGTATAAGCACTGCCTCTAATCTTCAGGAAAAAGAAATTTACGGTAAGTAAAATTTATGTTTTTTTTATTTTGTTTTAGGAAAATTAAAATTATACTCAAAATTTTAATGTATATGAAGAAAGTCAGGTCCAGGCACTCAGGATATTGCAAAAAGCAATGACGACGGTCTCGGTGCAGGCCAAAATGTTGCTCCTTTGTTCCAAAACTCTGCTTTTTGCAATATCCTGAGTGCCTGGACCTGACTTTGCATATTTGCTAAATTGGGATTTTCCAACACTGGGTCCGGAGCACCTGGATTGTATGCGAGAGTGCAGGAATCTTTTTGTGTATACTCCAAAAACGTAATGTGACATAATGAGGCACTATATGAGTGTTTTTTTTTTCTCTGTGGTTTGAAGTAAGAAATACATATACTTTCTAAGAAACTCTACTGACTGCTTGTAATAAAACAGTTACTCACAATACTGGCGATAGAAAGCTGGCAGACTTTATGATAAATAGCTGCGAGGATTGGCCTGGCTATTTCCTATTTTTCATTAAATGCACCCATGGTCTAATCAGCTGTATGTTGGCATTGTGTAACAAAAATGACTTGTTTCTTCACGGATACTCATTTATAATGTAACTGAAGATGACATGAAAGCAGCTTTGCCACTTCTGAGTTTTTTAGAATCATATCTTTATGAAACACTTATGTATCCTATGTTGGAATTTACTCAAATTTAATTGCTGTCAAAAGACACATAGCATACAATAATATATGGAGACCATTTTTCCATACCTATGCAGTATTAGTAACAGGCAGAGCTTTATTGAACTGCCATTTGCCATTTCCCATTTGCGACAGCAATTAGGGAATTGGCCTCTTATTCCCGAAATGCTGGGTACTACATTACGTATACACGAGAAGATCTGTGGAGGGGTCCTATAGCCTCTTCCATGCATCATCTATTGCACATAATTCAAAAAAATGAAGAGGCTCATGGTAGCTTTATATACCAGAAGTTGAAAAAAGGAAAATGGTGCACCATTGAGGGGAAAACGTCAAGTAACTGTGGGTATCTGGGGAGAGAAAGTTTCTTTTTCTCCCCAGATACCCACATGCAGCTAAAAGGTCAACTTGGTGGGGGCAGGATATTTGCAATAATGCTACATATTTTTGCATACTTATTTCATGTGATAATTACAGAGCTGAACTAATTATTCTAAATGCGTTAAATGGTTAATCCAAACATCAAACCACTACAGTTGCGGTAGTGGCTATGATGATAGGAGTACACTGGCCTGGTTTCTCCGGTAATGAGGTAAACCGTTTTTAGCAATGGTTTTCCCAATTACCTGGGTCCCTGCAGGACTCTGATGCTCCCTGGTGGTCCAGTGATGAGTTTCCGGATTCTGCAGAAGCAGGAAGCCACGGCGGTCAACTTTTGTTGGCTAACAACTTTAGATGACTGCTCTCACAAAATGAGAGAAGCGAATGTCAATTCTACACCACAAAATTTGCACAGTATTGACATTAGCCAGCCTGGAACTCCTATGGCAGCTAAGTGGTTAATCTCTCAAAAGCAAACCAGCAGCACGTACAGACTTTAAATCACTGTAATGGTTATGGTGGTTGAAGTAATCCTTTAGTAAGTAAATTATGAAATTAGGTTTACTAACTTTTCAAAATTGATCAACAGGTTGAATGCAGTACTAATGCTCATGCAGAGGAAGTGTATTTTTCATATTGATCTTACAATTAGATGTTAATGGGAAGAAGGTTGTACTCTATCGTTTTATTTTTTAATTGTTTTTTTTTTTTTAGAATTCTCTCATGAGTTTTATACATTATGTTTGGTATTTTTTTGTGTCTATTGGCCACATTTGTTCTTTTATGAGAGTGGATGACGGTTAAGTAACATGTCATCTCAAAAATCGCTTTAATTTCTAACGTGTGTTAAATATTTTGTGTCTCTGTCAGTCCTAGGCCGCACATTGTCACAATACACCAAAGAAAATCCAAGCATTGATGACCTAGAAGATAATTTAAGAAAACTCAAAGTCCAAGTGGATAGTTTGGCCTCGAGTCTTAATGTGGACTATGAGAAAGAACCAATGTCTAATGAATCTACAGATTCACACATACCTCAGTGGCCAACACATATGAATGGAACAATGTATACAAAATATGAAAGAACAACAAAGACCGCACCCGACTATGAATTGTTTATAAAGTCAAGGCATTTAGAGAACTCTACTGAAAATTATTCTACAATGCAGAACTCGGGGTTACCCATATTTTCAAGGTCATCCCTTTATCGTCCACCTGGAATTCTGACTAGCACAACCTCAAGTACAGATTCCAGCTCTCCTTCAGTAAACCCACTAGATACTACATATGGTGAATCCTATCCTGTTAAGCTTGGAGCACCTCATGTGATTGGAGTCAAATCTTTATTGCCTCCCAAAATCCCTGTACGTTCTAGATCTCCAAACAGAACAAGGGATTCCATAGTGAGAGGGAGATCTCAATCCCTTGACCGTTCTCATTCGTTTTCTCCTGCTTCAAAGAAAACCCGTTGGTTAAGGTCTCGTTCACAATCACCAAAGCCCATATGGAGGCCAAACTCCGCAAAAGCTAATGCTTGTAGCCAACAACCACCAAGACTTCGATCCAGTGGCAAGACATCTTCCTCCAACCGGCAATCACGGTCACGGTCTTACAGACCTGGTGCTTTAGTCACAAGGTCCTTCACACCGCCAAGAAAGACAAGAAGCAGCCTCAGTTACTCATGGAGTCCCTACAGCATACCTTCAGCTGCAATAACAGCACCAAGTGTCGAGGAGATTAGTGAAAGGTAAATAGTTTACTAGATTTAAATGAATTATTGTGTACTCTTTCAACAAGTTGTTACATTGCATTTTGCCTTTTTGTGTGAAAAAATAAATCTTTTAATAATGATTATGCATATCGCTGAATATTATTACATGTAAAGCATTGGATCTAACTAAAATATTGTTACTTTAGCTGCAATAAAGAGATCTACAAAATGTTATGTAGAATGTATGAAAGTGTTATTTAAAAAGACAGCAAGTCCCCTTTTTAATTTTAAATAAATAGAATAAAAATACACCTCTATTTGTCCCTCATGGGCGCCGCCATCTTCTCCCAGCATGTCTTCTTCGGCTCCTGGCGCTCACTGCTAAAAGCTGACTGCATTGAGGTCTACGGAGGATCCTGCGAAACCGATTCTTTTCAGCCATTACTAGTTATCGTTGGGGGGACCGACACTTCAGTCTACTACTACTGAGACAAAGTAGTCCCTACATTTGCAGACTCCTTTGTAATATTTCCAGTTTGCAATCTCTCTTGGAAGGCAGAGCTGGATCATTGCTATGATGTTCAATAGCTTGGGATGGCTTTCATATAGTTATAATAAAAATATCCACTACACTCACTTCTACCCCTTTTAAATATTGGGAATAGCAGGGGGTACAAACTAAGCCTTTGAACAAAATTGGAATATAATACCTTATGTATGTATATCAGTGAAACTTATTTATGTAGCACCAACTTATTCTGCATTGCTGTAAAAAAGGTAAACAAGACTAAAAATACATCTAATAAAACATGATTGACATACTGGAATACTAGGTGAAGATGGCATTACAAGAGAACATTTGTTCTGTCTATTAGATTCTTGAAGACATTGACAGAAAGAGATGCTGGAGTGTCTTTGGTAGAAACATCTCCCTACCAGCAGGAATTGGCACGACTCAGACTGGAGCGACTTCGGGTGGAAGAGGACTTACTATTGGAAATTAAAAGACAACAAGAATTGGAAAGAACCAGAGGGCCTAAACCTAAATGGTGAGAGTGTCCCTTTAACCCCTTAAGGACACATGACATGTGTGACATGTCATGATTCCCTTTTATTCCAGAAGTTTAGTCCTTAACGGGTTAATCAATATTTAATGCCAGTGACATGTTTTCAAGTAACTATTATCTGCACTGTCTTGAAATTAGGTGTTAAAATGGTGTCTTCCAACGAGAAGAAATGTGTTATGTCAGCAGCCAATATTGAAAGGGGGCAACCTTGACTATTACATTAGGTAGAAGGGAAAGGGCAGCTCTGACCAGGAAACCAAGTGGGAGGAAGCGGATGTTTTAATGATTATTTTAGGGAGAGAAATGCCACTTTACCCATTCAAATATATATTTACTGTTCTGAAAACCCAGTAATACTATTTGGAACCAAGACTCAATGAGATAAACGGTTGGATCCCAGGTTTGATTACACATTGAATCCACAGTCTCTGGAGTAAATATATTGTTTTATTTAATACACTGTAGGTGACTTTTACTCCTTAATATATTAAATATACACTTTTGTTTAGGGGGAAAAAAAATGGGCCTCACAAAGTTTTTATTTTTTTATTTTACAGGTATGAGATGAAAAACTCTCAATTCCATTATGAAGCTCGTAAAAACAATGAATTGCTGAAGAGCAGCAATGATTATCAGGCAATCTATGATTATCGTCAAGATTTGACTACAGCATCGAGGGACTTTCAGGAAAACCTCAAGATCACCCATTTGGAGCCAGCATAAATGGACAAGGCCCACGATCTACTGACAAACCCCGACTTGCAAGTTGATCTTGGTAGGATACTTTGATGTTGGAACCCTGCTGAGTTCAAAAGCTGCTCAAGCAGCTAAACTTAGCAGTAACATTTCACTTCAAAGAATTCGGCCAATGAATACTCACACTGGCAACAGTGTCTGATAAGGGTTGGTAGGTGTTCGGTTATTCCTAGACTGCACTAATTTGTAGAATCACATAATTTCTTTTATTGTGCTACTTATGTTTACTTTGAAACCTGCATTTCCACATATAACCTTTAGGTAATATGAGGCATTTTAATGATAAGATTGTTTTTATAATTTATCGTGCATACATTTTATTTAGCCTGTTTTAATGAATTTTAGTGGTGTTTATTTATTAAGTTTGTCAAACTATGTTCCATCTAACTCTGCAACAAAAATCATGTTAGATTTCCATGTCTACAAAATTACTTTTTTGTGTTGTTGATTGTGTTTTTTTTTGTTTTGTTTTTTCTGTGTGTATGTGTGTGTAGAATGGAGTACATGTCCAGCCTTGGCCTTTAGTATGTTGTTGCCCCACAACCCCCAAAATTCCCTTCTAGCCTTGCAGAAAACAGTGGGAGCTAGATTGCAACAACATTTGAAGAACTTAGGCTAGATCCTATTTAATGTAGAATGATGATGATTAATATATATATACATATACATGAAATAATAAAATATTAATAGATTGGTGTTTACAATAAAAAGTAAAAAAGTAAAAAAATCAATGCTGTATCCTCACACCCAAGAGACACAGATCAGGGTTTATGCTTGCGGTGTAACATTTCTCAGGGTGTTCATGCTATGATCTGATTTGTATCGCATAATAATATAGACAGGCTTATTCACTAAAGTGTGGAATTGTCAGGAATTCAGAGTTCATTTCAAAATTTTAAAACTTGGGATTTACTTTCAATTCCAGATTTCTAACGCTAGTGAAATAGCCCTGAAAACCTTTTAAGATACAGGCTGTTATTGTCTTAACACATGTTTATTACTTTTATTAACTGGGGATTTATTTCCTGAACATAACTTGGTGAAGCCAAACTTGCTCATAAAACTTAGACTTAGCCATTTCCAACATTGTCAGAAGATGGATGGTACCCAGTTTTCGGTTATCTAGCAGAATAATCTTTTTCGATGGAATACTTTAAATGTTAAAATTGTGGAGAGTGTATACTTTTAATAAAAAAAAATATATATATAAATTATTCTTTTGTGAATATGCCTTTTCTGTGCAATCATATGTTAATTGACATAATATCGGAATGTATATTCTGTAATAGAGGCCAGATCTAGTACAGTTATTGTATGATCACTGGTATCTTTCCTATAATGAATATCCTATATTGTCAGAAATGTTCTATGTACCCTTCATATTACACTTTTTAAAATCACGTTTCTTAAGTGAATCCTTTTAACACCTGTGCAGCAGCTTGGAGTATTTTGTGTTTAAAGGGACTTTTTAGGCACCATAACCACTAACAGCCGCTTGTAGTGGTTATGGTGCTAGCATGCTACCACTGCTGATCCCAGTTTTAATACCAGACTTTTTTTTTTTTTTATAGGAGTTCTGCATTAGCATCCAATTTTAGCCCCAGGCTACGTCAAACAATTGCCAAACAAATTAAAATGTCCTGCTTACCCCCTCTCCTCCCTCCTAGTGTATCTCAAAAGCAGAAATCCTGTACTTTATAAGAACAATAAAGGTTTCGCTAAGGGTTTTTAATGAATGGTTGTAGCCATTATCTAGTTCTGTCGTAAGTACCTGCCATGTGATGGCACACATGCACCTTTTTCATGGTCTATTTCACCAATTATTTTTATATCTGCTGTCTATTCTACACTGATCAGTGATATTAAAACCTCAGACAGGTGAAATTATTAAGCTTGATTATATTGTTACAATGGCAACTGTCAAGGGGTGGGAGATAGGCAGCAGTGAACAATCAGTTCTTGAATTTCATGTGTTGGAAACAAGAAAAATGGGCAAGCAAAAAGATCTAAGTGCCTTTGACAAGGGCCAAGGCAGACAGATCAGAGTGCCCATGATGACCCTTGTCCACCACCCAAGGCATCTTAAATGGGGACGTGAGCATTAGAACTGGACCATGGAGCAATGAAAGAAGGTTGTCTGGTCTGATAAACCATGTTTTATTTTAGATCAGGTGGATGATTGTGTGCGTTGTTTACCTGGGCAAGAGATGGCAGCAGGATGCACTGAGAAGAATACAGACTGGCTATGGGCAATGTTCTCCTGGGAAACCTTGGGTCCTGGTGTTCATGTGGTTGTTAATGTGACACGTATCACCTACCAAGAGACTGTTGCAGACTACGTTCACCCATTCATGACACTTCATATGTTCCCTGATGGCAGTGGCCTCTTTCAGCAGGATAATGCACTCTGCCACACTGCAAACATTGTTCGGGAATGGTTTGAGGAACATGACAGAGTTCAAGATGTTACTTTGACCTTGCAATTCTCCAGATTTCAATCTGATTGATAATCTGTAGGATGTGCTTGAACAACAAATCCAATCCATGGAGGCCCCACCTCGCCACTTGCAGTATTTAAAGAATCTGCTGCTAATGTCTTGGTCCACAGGCCCTGTTCAAAGGTCTTCTGATGTTCATGCCTCAATGCATCATAGCTGTACAAGGGGGACCTACATGATATTAGGATGGTGGTTTTCATATTGTGGTCGATCAGTGTTTAATAAACTATAGGACCAATTGAGTGCCCTAAGTGAAATAAAATTTAACTTTTATTAAGTAGGTTTAAAAAAAGTATATATAACTATAAACACTATGTACATGCAAAAAATAATATATAAACCTATGTACAAACCAGAATTGTATACAGTAGCAAGGTTATAGCCACTGCAATTGAGTACTAAAGTGATATATTAACTCTGTGCATGAAGCAAAGAAAAGATATAATCGGAGTAGTAATATATTAACTCTGTGTGTGAAACAAGTAAAATATAGTGATGCAGCGTTGTACTAACGTTCTAATACACTGTCCTTCATATAAGTAACAATTTATGTAGCCAAAGCAGAGGACCTGTTCAAAAGTTTTCAGTGTACCTCTGGTGACACAAACCTGCAACAAATCAATGTTGCAATTGTGGTCTGCTGTAGTATAGAGCTATCATGTATAGTTACACAGTGAACGTAACAAACGCTGACATAATCAAAATCAAACGAATCACTAAAAGTATCGCCAAAAAGGTCAATTAGCTGATAAAGAAGAGTACTGAAAGGGGTCTGATTAGTAGATACACGGTGGGCTTGATAGTAATGCCCTATGTGCAAAAAATAGCAAGTATCTAGGATGACGGTTAGCAATTTGTCACCACTGTTCAGAGAGTCTAAGGGAAAGTTAAACCACTGCTCATAAATCACCCTGTACTAACAGTAACAATAAACGGGATTCGAAGGGTGTCCCCTCTGATGAGTTGTGGGCGAAACGCACGCGTCAGGGGACATCTGTGATTCTTTGCTACCTTGCATTGTGGGCTTTAGATAGTATATGACCACATTACCCTTCGAATCCCGTTTATTGTTACTGTTAGTACAGGGTGATTTATGAGTGGTGGTTTAACTTTCCCTTAGACTCTCTGAACAGTGGTGACGAATTGCTAACCGTCATCCTAGATACTTGCTATTTTTTGCACATAGGGCAAGGGGCAGGAAGGGACAAAAGGAGCACAAAGGTAAAGGAACAGAAAGAATCAGAAGGAGCATAAAGGTAACGTAGAATAAGGAGCAGAAAGGGCAGCATGGAGTAGAAGAGCTGGAAGGGGCAGAAGGAGTTCAAGGTAAAGTAGGAAAAGGAGCAGAAAGGAATAGAAATGAGCAGCAAGGGTCAGCAAGGAGCAGGAAGGTAAAGGAGCAGAAAGAATCAGAAGGAGCACAAAGGTAAAGTAGGAGAAGGAACAGCAAGGAGCAGGAAGGTAAAGTAGGAGAAGGAGCAGGAAGGAGAAGGAACAGAAATGAGCAGGAAGGGACAGCAAGGAGTAGAAAGGGGCAGAAGAAGCACAAAGGTAAAGTAGGAGAAGGAGCAGAAAGGGTCTGCAAGGAGCAGAAGGGCGCAAAAGAAGCAGAAAGTTGCAGAAAGGTAAGCAGAAGAAGACAGTGTCAGAAGAATAAGAAGACTGTGTATAATGAAGAAGAAGAAAAGGAAACTGGAGCAAGAAGGACAAGTGAAGTGATCCCTCCACTTTATTCTGGACACCACATCATAAGGCTTTGGTACTTGGGCCTGGCAAGGAAACTTTTGACCTTCTCATCTCCCAGGTAAAAAAAATCTCAGTGTTAAAGAACCACTATAAGCACCCAGATCACCTCAGGTCAATGAAGTGGTTTGGGTGCCAGGTCCATCTAGGGTTAACTCTGCCTGCTGGGTTAATCCAGCCTCTAGTGGCTGTCTTATTGACAGCCGCCAGAGGTGCTTCCGCGCTTTTCACTGTGAAAATCACAGTGAGAAGACGCTGCCGTCCTATGGACTGATTGAATGCGCGCGAGGCTCTTGCCGCGCATGCGCATTCAGCGCTGACGTCGGAAGAGGGAGGAGAGTTGCCCGGCGCTGGAAAAAGGTAAGCGTTTAGCCCCTTCCTCTCCCTTCAGCCGGTGAGAGTGGGAACCTGAGGGTGGGGGGGGAGCCAAAGACCCTATAGTGCCTGGAAAACGAGTTTGTTTTCCTGGCACTATAGTGGTCCTTTAATGTGTCTTTTACGGAGTGTCAGGAAGCACAGAGTGACGTTGGGTAGGGGTGTCGCTGATTGGCTAGAGCGGTCAGCTGGCACTCTAAACCAATCAGTAGCTCCCATTCTTAAAAAAGTAAAACATTTTTACGAACCAGGAACTAGCCAGCATTAGCTGACTCTAGCCAATCAGTGGCACCCATGCCTGACGTACATGTATTCCTGACACCATAGTTGTGAAAACGCTATTCACCCTGGCTTTATGTAATAATGACTATGCCCCTCCCCTTCATGACAGTGTCAAAAAAGGGCCAAGCATGGATGTCATTATAATTATGCTCCTCCCCCCCATGACTTGTTGGTCATCTGTTGCATTCAAAGAATTCTGGGAATTGGAGGCCATTAATGTCTGGGGATTGGCAGAGTTTGAGATCCCTGCTTTAGACAATAAATGTTAGGCTGAATTAAAATATTTTATCTGCCGTCTCTTTCAGCACAAGGTGTTAGGCTGGATTGCAATATATTGTTTTTATCCATTGAAGCACTAGATGATAGCCTGGATTACAATATTTGGCTTGCATGCCTGTTGAAAAGTGGTTTTATTAGCATGCCAGATGTTTTGAGGAATAACAGAGTAGGTCTTCATTTTCAATCGGCCTGATAACATCCTCAAGTGTTTTTCTGATTTCCACATCCACAGGCGTCATACTACAAATGATCTTTGAAGTATATATAGTTCTATTGTTGCCTAATGAAGGATATTATCTGAAAGAACATCAAAGCTTTTCTTCTTTTCAACCCGCTGCTATTTTGTTTTTGCTGTGCGTCCACAAAATAAGGAACTTAATCACAATAAAAATATTTAATAAAAAAAAAAGCAATCGATGAAATACCGTGGGGAAATAGGACATTCTACAAACTAATGAAAGCAGAGGAAATTGCCTCAATAACACTAGTCTCACGCTGAAATCAAAGCGCATTAAGAAATGTTTTGTTTATTTTCCTTTTTTCACAGATTCTGCAAAATGTGGACATATATCGCTTTTTCTAATAGATGGGCAATGAGATAAAGCTGCTGACTTGCAGTTAGGTACCGATCATACACTAAAAGAAGACAATTAATTCCATTTGGATACTTTCTTGGCCGATTAGCTGATTTTGCCTCCCAGAGCATATGAGTTCTTAATACAGTATAGAATCAATTTCCATGTGCACTTGTCAATGTGATTAAATCAGATCCATCCATTAAAACGTATTGAATATAGCAACCCTGGCTAACATTGAGGCAGCTTTAATGGAATTGTTATATTGAAACATGCATGCAATCCAGCAATAGGCTAATGATATCATTTGTATAAGCATTGATTGGAAAATATATGTATTTAAATTTTGCAGGATCGTTCACTAAAATATTTTTTTCAAAAATTCAAAGTGATTGTCAAATCTTGGGCTAAAATAGTTGAAATGAAAGCAAATCTTATGTCACATTTTCCATTTTGCTATTGTGGTGTATCATTTACAATTCAGTTGAAGTCCCGTCAATTCAAAGTCCACGAATAACCCTGTAATTTAAGTTGTGTTTGTCTTTATAATTAGTAAGTGCAAGACAAGAACATGCATTTTTCAGCACTATTTAAATACTAACACGTTAAAATGATGGGCGAAGAACTCCTATCAAACTCAGACAGTCCACTCCCATTATATACAAAACACATTACAGATTCTTTCCCTTTGCTGCTTCTGCAACCCTTGCTTTTTCTAACTTACCTCTGCCAATGGTTTGGCCCTTTTACATAACTCTTCCACAGCAACCATTGCCCTCCTGTTCCAACAAATGTACCCCTATTCCATTGGTTTCTGGCCAT
The DNA here is from genome assembly GCF_036172605.1 of Pelobates fuscus. NCBI lineage: Eukaryota > Metazoa > Chordata > Amphibia > Anura > Pelobatidae > Pelobates > Pelobates fuscus. Next base: position 106,866,614 of record NC_086327.1, on the reverse strand, counting down.
CGCACTTGATTTGTCCCCGCTTCCAGTGATCTTCCTTGTCTCCAGATTGAGGAGCCCATTGCCGGAAGAGGCCTGGGCATCAAGCACCAAGAAGACTAGCCAAGACAATTGCCATAATGCTGGCATGTTGCAGGGCAGCCAGTGATGCCATGTAGGGATGTTACAAATAGTGCATCTCTGTGTATTCATGATATTCTACATCGACACTTCATTGTAATTGTATTTTTAGACTGGTGGTGGCTATGGAAACAAAAACTCACGTAAGATATGACTAAGTATATGGAATCCTTGTACACAAGAAATTCAAAGATAAATATCTACTCCAAGCTACTCCTATTTACCAAGACAGCCATTAAACATAATATATTTAATAACATGTATTTTAAATAATTGTGACAATTATGGGTGCAGAATGGAGGGTGACATTTTAGATTTTTCATTTGTAACAGATAGTCTCCTTGTGTGTCAATATTCCCATCTCCGTGGAAACAAATACTTTAATGTTGCTGAGACAGCATTCTTTGACCATATGTTTTTGGAAGAACATCACAGACTGAGGTTTAAGCATACGTTCTCTGATTCTATCTCTGCCCTGTATAAGAGACTTAGCATTGTCAGTTTCAAGCACTAACTAGATGGTGAAGAGGGATAGTGGTTACTGAAAATGTATGGTTTATTAACCATGGTTTGAAACGTACGATAACCAATTGGGTCCTTGCCGTCATGAATATCAAACCTAAATGTTCAGAGACAATGCTTGCACACATCTTGCTCCAACAAATTGATGCTTTTGATCCTATTACTTTCAAGTAATACCAATATAGGAGACACTTCTTATCCTATATAGATTCTCGTGGTCGCTTGCTCGTCTTTTGAGTCTCAGACTTGCGGGATAAAAATGCTGCATTTCTCTCACATGCACGTTACTACGTCCGCAACATTGGGTAGCCTTCTGCGGGAGTTACTGGTGCAAAAAAGAAAACGAAAAGGTTATATGACTATTTGTTAAAGATTGCAAGAGTCAAGTAAACTACACTCATTGATACATGCAGGAGAATTTAGCGACACAATTAAAGCTGCTGTAGGCAGGCGAGTTTATCTCATATATAAATAAAGTGAATGATTTTGGGCAAAAGAACAGGGAATGGAAATTCTTAAGATCTGACTTTCACCACATTTTGTCAAAATGTACAATCTACTAAAATGGCAAGTGTAACCTAAAACCAATTTGCACTAACATACATGTAATGAAAGGAACCATTGTCTTTAATAGTTGTCAGACCTTGTCAAGCTAGAATGATATGGAACGAGCACAAATGCAGATAATGGAAAGGGATGGAGGTGGAATGGCTATTAATTTCGTTGAAGTACAGTTTGTGGTACAAATTTGTTGGGCAGAAATTCAACGCCAATGTGGATCCTGTTTTGGGGTTGAAAAAGGCAATGTAAATGGGAATACAAGTAGGTTTGTCAACTAATCAATATAGAAGTGTAGCGCTCAGGATTGCAGCACTGTATCATCAGTAGCAACAAATTATCTGAGCGATACATTGTTGCACCAAGCCTTTTTTAACAATGACAGCAGTAGTACAGTATTACGTGGAGGTGTGGCCACATTAGGTTAGGACGTTGGAAAACTATGAAATAGTCCTGACAAGTTGTAAATAAACATTTTGTGAACTTCGCTTTCCTACTTATGGACTTCTATATCTTTTGCTGCCATGTCTATCTTCAGTTGGATGCTCTCTTGAACTGGCTGCTTGTTCTGTATGGTCCCGCCTCATGGAGAGTGGCGAGTAATGGCTTAATCTCTCAGAGCACTGTGCTCTCCACGTGGCAGTGCAGTTTAACCGGGATGACAACCATAATCTTCCGCCTGCGGTGTGTCCGTATACCACCTGACAGCCAGTGACCTGCGTGCATGCTGACCAGGGCCCAGTAACTTCTGGGGAGCCCAAAGCAGCTGACCCATTTGCCCACAACAATTTATTTTGGGATCGGGCCCGCACACTAAGGGCACCCATCAGATGTCCCATGGACTTAGGGCCACCCTGTGGGCATATTTCAGCAGGGGCCTGGTCGGGCGCTGCGGCCCTTGCTTTTCAGCAGCATGGGAGGAAGTGACGGCTGGTCACTTCCTCTCAGAGCACACCGAGCCGCGCGGGAGGGAGGAAGACCCGAAGGAAGCAGTGAAGTGAGGAGGCCAGGCCGGGAGAGAGCAAGAGCTTATCTTCCAACCAGTACACTGGACCCCAGGGAAGCCATCAAGCAAAGGTAAGAAACTAGAAGGTGGCTATCAAACTATAAATTCTGAGTGTGTGTCAGTATGTCTGTGTGTGTGAATCAGTATGTCTGCATCTATGTGTGTGTGTCACAGTTCTCACCGCGACATCCAGACGGCCAGACGAGGTCGTCCCAGAAGTGCCTGATGAGGGACTTGAACCTGGGTACTCTGCAATCCTGGACCTGCTCTCTTGCCTCTGAGCCACTATACAGCTCTAGAAATTGCCTGAAGTTAATCTTGCCTTGTATCCAGCACTGGGGGCTGGACGTTATTCTGTGGCTGCTCCAACATTCTCAGCACACCTGTGGCTGATCACCAATTAGCCAGGTATAAGACACTGCCTCTCCCTGAGGGCAGTGTCAGTTCATTGACTCTGGTTCAAGTATTGCTGTTTGATGTTCCAGTGTGCTCCTGACCTTGGATTGTTATTTCGTTGTACCCTGACTTCTGGCATCCTCTGACCTCGGCTCTCTACTCGCTTATCCTGATTTCTGGCACCCACTGACCTCTGGCTTACCCACGACTATTCTCCTGGTTTATCCGTTTCTGTACTGCGTCTTGGAGCATTAACCTGCACAGACTCACAGGCCAGGTGAGTTCTTACCTGACCACCTTGGTCTGTGTTTAATTGCAAGGGTGAGCATATATCTGCGCTACAGACTCCCAACAAAGGTAAGCCGTTACAGTGTGTCAGAATATATGTCTGTGAGTGTCACTATGTCTGTCTGTGTGTTTCAGTATGTCTGTGTATGTTTGTGTGGCAGTGTATATGTCTGTATGTATGTGGCAGTATGCCTGTCAGTATGTGTCTGTGTACCTGTATGTTGTCAGTGTGTATATATTTGTGTGTATCTATATATAGTCAGTGTTTGTATCTATGTCTGCATGTGTGTCAGTGTGTATCTGTATATTCTCATTGTGTGTATCTGTGCATCTATATGTAGTCAGTGTATGTATCTGTGTATCTGCACGTGTGTCAGTGTCTGTATGTGTGTCAGTGTGTGTATCTGTATGTTCTCATAGTATGTATCTATATTCAGTCAGTGTGGGTATCTGTGTATCTGCATGTTTCAGTGTGTATCTGTGTATCTGCATGTTTCAGTGTGTATCTGTGTATCTGCATGTGTGTCAGTTATGGTATCTGTGTGTCTGTATGTGTGTATCTATATGTAGTCAGAGTGTGTATCTTTGTACTTTGTATCTGCATATGTTTCAGTGGGTGTGTCTGTCTGTCTGCATGTGTGTCATTGTTTGTACCTGTGTGTCTGTATCTGCATGTGTCATAGAAACATAGAAACATAGAATGTGACGGCAGATAAGAACCATTCGGCCCATCTAGTCTGCCCAGTTTTCTAAATACTTTCATTAGTCCCTGGCCTTATCTTATAGTTAGGATAGCCTTATGCCTATCCCACGCATGCTTAAACTCCTTTACTGTGTTAACCTCTACCACTTCAGCTGGAAGGCTATTCCATGCATCCACTACCCTCTCAGTAAAGTAATACTTCCTGATATTATTTTTAAACCTTTGTCCCTCTAATTTAAGACTATGTCCTCTTGTTGTGGTAGTTTTTCTTCTTTTAAATATAGTCTCCTCCTTTACTGTGTTGATTCCCTTTATGTATTTAAATGTTTCTATCATATCCCCCCTGTCTCGTCTTTCCTCCATGCTATACATGTTAAGATCCTTTAACCTTTCTTGGTAAGTTTTATCCTGCAATCCATGAACCAGTTTAGTAGCCCTTCTTTGAACTCTCTCTAAGGTATCAATATCCTTCTGAAGATAGGGTCTCCAGTACTGTGTACAGTACTCCAAGTGAGGTCTCACCAGTGTTCTGTACAATGGCATGAGCACTTCCCTCTTTCTACTGCTAATACCTCTCCCTATACAACCAAGCATTCTGCTAGCATTTCCTGCTGCTCTATTACATTGTCTGCCTACCTTTAAGTCATCAGAAATAATCACCCCTAAATCCCTTTCCTCAGATGTTGAGGTTAGGACTCTATCAAATATTCTGTACTCTGCCCTTGGGTTTTTACGTCCAAGATGCATTATCTTGCACTTATCCACATTAAATGTCAGTTGCCACAACTCTGACCATTTTTCTAGTCTACCTAAATCATTTTCCATTTGGCTTATCCCTCCTGGAACATCAACCCTGTTACATATCTTAGTATCATCCGCAAAAAGACACACCTTACCATCAAGACCTTCTGCAATATCACTAATAAAAATATTAAAGAGAATGGGTCCAAGTACAGATCCCTGAGGTACCCCACTGGTGACAAGCCCAAGCTTTGAATATACTCCATTGACTACAACCCTCTGTTTCCTGTCACTCAGCCACTGCCTTACCCATTCAACAATATTGGAATCCAAACTCAAAGATTGTAGTTTGTTGATAAGCCTTCTATGTGCAACAGTGTCAAAAGCCTTACTGAAATCGAGGTAAGCAATGTCTACTGCACCACCCTGATCTATAATTTTAGTTACCCAATCAAAAAAATCAATAAGATTAGTTTGGCATGATCTCCCTGAAGTAAACCCATGTTGTCTCTGATCTTGAAATCCGTGTCAGGTTGTGTATCTGTGTCAGTGTGTATCTGTGAGTCTGTATATCTTGCCGTTGATCCAAAAGAAGGCAACAAACCCAGTCTGAAGTGCTTCCAATTTTGCAACAAACTAGGGGAAAAAATCCTTCTTGGCCCCAAAATGGCAGTCAGATGTCTCCTTGGATCAAGCTGCTATTTCCCCACTAATTAGAAATTATATCCCTGTATGTTATGTTTTTGGAAGTATTTATCCAATTGCAGTTTAACCCCTTAAGGACACATGACGTGTGTGACACGTCATGATTACATTTTATTTCAGAAGTTTGGTCCTTAAGTGGTTAAACATCTGTATGGACTCTGATAAAACCACCTCTTCAGGCAGAGAATTCCATATCCTTATAGTTCTTACTGTAAAAAAACCTTTGCCTTAGATGAAATATCCTTTCTTCCAGCCTAAATGCATGACCTTGTGTCCTATGTACAGCCCTGTTTATGAATAGATTTCCACATAATGTTTTGTACTGGTCCTGAATATATTTGTATAATGTTATCATTATCCCCTTTGAGGCGCTGTTTTTCTAAACTAAAGAGATTTACATTTTTTTAACCTTTCTTCTTAACTAAAAGGCTCCATTCTTTTGTTCAATTTTGTAGCTCGTCTCTGCACTTTTTCTAGTGCCATGATATCCTTCTTTAGAACAGGTGCCCAAATTGCACAGCATATTCAAGGTGTGGTCTTACCAGCGATTTATAAAGCGGGAAAATTATATTTTCAGCCACCGAATTTATACCCCCATTTATACATGACAAAACCATACTGACCTTAGCAACTGCAGATTGACATTGCATATTGCTGCCTAATTTGTTGTCTATAAGAATTCCTAAATCCTTCTCGTGTCTTGTTATCCCTAATTCACTACCATTTAGGCAGGGCCGGACTGGGCATTAAAAGCAGCCCTGGAATTTTTTTTTTTACCAGCCCCATAATGCGTCGCGCCAGCATAGTGTGCAGATACAGAGTTAGAAAAGAGAACTTAAAATTAAAAATTATTACTCCAACGTAAAAAAAAGCACTCATATGGTTCAAAATAAACAAAAGTGCTGATTTATTTTAAGCAGATGTGCCTTTGCATGTAATCAATGTTTCAGTCCAACTACCATGACATATTAAGGAAAGCTTGGTAATGGGACTGAAATGGTGAATGTATGTTGGGCACAACTGTAAAAAATTGACGTTCTCTTGTTTACTTTGAAGTCCTGTGGGTGCGCTCTTCACTTTTAAATATGTTATTGTGCTGGAGTGTGCACCTACCTAGCAACAAGACTGGGCCAATATCTGCTCATTACATATGGTACATATTAATGACATTTCTCTGTGTATTATGCATATATAAATGTACATTAATATATGTGTAAATATAATAGACATAATTATATATATATATATATATATATATATATATATATATCTATCTCTAATACACACATTAATATACATGTCATATACCAGTGGAGGATCCAGAGCCTGATCCCGGGAGGGGCACTTGTAGATTATTTAAAGAAAAAATCCATGCACAATAACCACTACTGCTCTGTGTAGTGGTTATGGTGCAAGGAGTGCCGGTGTTCTATCAGTCTGCTATACCTCGTCAGATTTCTATACCCTAGTCACTTCCGGGGAGGGGAAGCAGCTGGATCCTGTGCTGCACATGCGTGCTAGCACTCCTGCTACTCCTCCACAGCCAGGTCCTGGAAGGTAAGTAAAACTAGTGTTACACTTTCATTATAGTTAGTGCATTCACTAAGCTTAGGCACACGGGACATTTAGGGTTAAGTGAGGGTTCAAATTAGGGTTAGGTAAGTGCTTCTAACCTCTCTCACTCTCTATTCTTACCCTAACCCTTGGGGTAAGGGTTAAAATAGAGTGAGAAATCCCTATTTAGTGATATTCCCCTATTGTGAAATATCACTAAATGTGAACAAGTCCCTAATCCTAACTCTAATTTGAACCCTAACATTAACCCTAAATGTCCCATGTCCTAAGCTTAGTGAATGCACTAACTATAATGAAAGTGTAAAACTAGTTTTACTTACCTTCCAGGACCTGGCTGTGGAGGAGTAGCAGGAGTGCTAGCACGCATGTGCAGCACAGGATCCAGCTGCTTCCCCTCCCCGGAAATGACGAGGGTATAGAAATCTGACAGGTATAGCAGAATGATAGAACACCGGGACCCCCTCACAGAGTAAGTAGTCAAACCGTTTAAGAACAGTTTGACAACTTACCTGGGGTTTGCTGGGATATGAGGCTGTAGTAGGGTATAGGAGCAGTGGTACAATGTGTGAGGGGTGCAGTGTGTGTGAAAGGTTCAGTGTATGTGTGTGGGGGGGGGGTGTAGTGTGTGAATGCATAGCGTGTGTGGGGAAATGTGTGTATGGGGGGGGCTGTGAATGTGTGTGTGTGCATGGGGGCAGTGTGTATGGAGGCACTGTGTGTGTGTATGAGGCAATGTGTGAATGTGTATGGTGTGTATGGTGTGTATGGGGGGCAGTGTGTGAATGTGTATGGTGTGTGTGGGGGGGGCAGTGTGTATATGGGGGGCAGTGTGTGAATGTGTATGGTGTGTGTGTGTGTGTGGGGGCAGTGTGTCTATGGGGCTAGAGTTCACTCTCAACACTGCGACCACCAGGAACTCGTGGTGAGAGTGAACTCTAGCCCATAGCTCCAGGGCTAGAGTTCACTCTCGTGAGAGCCGGAGCAGTGCCATGGTAACCGCGGCAACGCTTTGTGCTCGTGCGAGAAGGACGCAGAGGAGCTGCAGGCTGACCTCCCGGGTCCTTTCTCCCTCCCCTGCCGGCTCCACCCTTTCCCTTTGTCTCTCTCTCCCCCACATCTCTCTTCCTCTCTGTCTCTCTCTCCCCCTGTCTCTTTTTCCTCCCTCCACCATCTCTCTATCCCCCCCTCTGTCTCTTTCCCCCATCCTTTCACTGTGCCCCTGTTTTATTTGCCCCCTCCCCTTGTGTCTCTTTATTTCCCCCCTCCCCTTGTGTCTCTTTATTTCCCCCCCTCCCCTTGTGTCTCTTTATTTCCCCCCCTCCCCTTGTGTCTCTTTATTTCCCCCCTCCCCTTGTGTCTCTTTATTTCCCCCCCTCCCCTTGTGTCTCTTTATTTCCCCCCCTCCCCTTGTGTCTCTTTATTTCCCCCCCTCCCCTTGTGTCTCTTTATTTCCCCCCCTCCCCTTGTGTCTCTTTATTCCCCCCCCCTTGTGTCTCTTTATTCCCCCCCCTTGTGTCTCTTTATTCCCCCCCCCCTTGTGTCTCTTTATTCCCCCCCCCCTTGTGTCTCTTTATCCCCCCCCCCCTTGTGTCTCTTTATTTCCCCCCTCCCCTCCCATTTACCTGATTGAGTGGGGCTGGGGCTGGGGCCGGCCGCATTCCGCGCTGGAGCCGCCGGACCGGGTGGCAGCCTCGCTGGTCCGGCGGCACTCCTTTCACTAATGCTTACTCGCTGGGGGCTGATGGAGGAGGGAGGAGCATATCTCTGTACCATGCTCCCTCGCGGTTCCTGTGCTGGGAATTGTGGGAACCGCGAGGGAGCATGGCACAGAGACATGCTCCTCCATCAGCCCCCAGCGAGTCAGCATTAGTGAAAGGAGTGCCGCCGGACCGGCGAGGCTGCCACCCGGTCCGGCGGCTCCAGCGCGGAATGCGGCCGCCGACCGGCCCCTTCAGAGTGTGTGCCACCGAACCGGCCACCCGGTGGCACATACTTGTTCAGAGCAGCCCCCAGGTGCCGTGGCCCATCGGGAAAATTCCCGGTATCCCGGTGGGCCAGTCCGGCCCTGCATTTAGGGTGTAAGTTGATAGTGCATTCTGGACCTTGAAGTGCATAACTTTGCATTTCTCTACCTTAAATTTAATCTGCCATTTTAGTGCCCAGTTGCCCAAACTATCTAAATCCCTCTGCAGCAAAGCAATATCCTGCTCACATTTTATTACTTTACAAAGTTTTGTGTCATCTGCAAACACTAAAACATGGCTTTCAATGCCTATTGAAAAATGATTTATAAATATGTTAAAGGACCACTCCAGGCACCCAGACCACTTCAGCTTAATGAAGTGGTCTGGGTGCCAGGTCCAGCTAGCTTTTACCCTTTTTTTTAATAAACATAGCAGTTTCAGAGAAACTGCTATGTTTATACTGAGGGTTAAGCCAGCCTCCAGTGCCTCTAGTGGCTGTCTTATTGACAGCCGCTAGAGGCGCTTGCGTGCTTCTCACTGTGAAAATCACAGTGAGAGCACGCAAGCGTCCATAGGAAAGCATTATGAATGCTTTCCTATGCGACCGGCTGAATGCGAGCGCGGCTCCTGCCGCGCATGCGCATTCAGCCGATGACGTCACAAGGAAGAAGAGGAGGAGGAGGAAAGCTCCCCGCCCGGCGCTGGAGAAAGAGGTAAGTTTAACCCCTTCCTCCCCCCAGAGCCCGGCGGGAGTGGGTCCCTGAGGGTGGGGGCACCCTCAGGGCACTCTAGTGCCAGGAAAACGAGTGTTTTCCTGGCACTAGAGTGGTCCTTTAAACAGAAGTGGCCCCAAAACAGAACCCTGAGGGACACCACTTACCACTTTTGTCCAGCCTGAAAATTTATCATTAATGACAACTCCTTGTACTCTATCCTTAAGCCAATGTTCTACCCAAGAACAAGAATATTCATCTAGGCCAATTTCTTTTAGTTTGAAGACTAACCTATTGTGAGGAACCGTATCAAATGCCTTGGCAAAATCTAAGTAGATCACATCCACTGCAACACCCAGATCTTTACTTCTACTTACTTCTTTGTAGAATGCAATTAGTTTAGTTTGACATTAACTATATTTCATAAAACCATGCTGATTATTGCTAATAACAAAGTTCTTCCAAATGAATTCTTAAATATTATCCCTTAATAACCTTTCAAATATTTTCCCAGTCACAGAAGTTAAGCTCACAGGTCTATAATTTCCAGGCAAGGATTTTGAACCTTTTTAAAAATTGGAACAACATCTGCCTTCCTCCAATCCTCCGGTACAATATCTGAAACAAAAGAATCTTGAAAGATTAAATAAAAAATGTTTTTTCCCACTTAGCTCAAGTACTCATGGCTGAAGAACGTCAGGCCTCGGAGCTTTAATTACATTCATTTTCTTTAAAGGACCACTATAGTGCCAGGAAAACAAACTCTATTTCCTGGCACTATAGTGCCCTGAGGGTGCCCCCACCCTCAAGGTCCCACTCCCGCCGGGCTGAAGGGGGAGGAAGGGGGTTTAACACTCACCTTTCTCCAGCGCCGGGCTCCCTCGGTGCTGGGGACTCTCCTCCTCCTTTGGCCATCATCGGCTGAATGTGCATGAGTGGCAAGAGCAACGCAGGCATTCAGCCAGTCCATAGGAAAGCATTCTCAATGCTTTCCTATGGATGCTGGCGTCTTCTCACTGTGAAAATCACAGTGAGAAGCGCAGAAGCGCCTCTAGCAGCTATCAATGAGACAGCCACTAGAGGATGGATTAACCCATTTGTAAACATAGCAGTTTCTCTGAAACTGCTATGTTTACAGCAGGCAGGGTTAATTCTAGATGGACCTGGCACCCAGACCACTTCATTGAGCTGAAGTGGTCTGGGTGCCTATAGTGGTCCTTTAACTGCTGTAGCACCTTGTCTCGAGTCATCCACTCACAAGTTATCTGCAAGTTGTTTGCAGCAGTCATTTGCATATCGCTTGCTATAATATATACTGAAGAAAAATAATAATTTAAAATTTCTGCCTTTTCCTGGTCTTTATTAACTAACAGACCTACCGTATATACTCGAGTATAAGCCGAGTTTTTCAGCAAATTTTTTGTGCTGAAAAACCCCAACTCGGCTTGTACTCGAGTCAATGTCTGTATTATGGCAATTTACATTGCCATAATACAGACAGGGGGCTGTGTAGGAGGGGGGCTGGCAGGGAGCTCTTACTTACCTCTCCTGCAGCTCCTGTCAGCTCCCTCCGCCTCCGCGCCGGTCCGTTCAGCTCCTCTGTCAGCTCCCAGTGTAAGTCTCGCGAGAGCCGCGGGGTCATAGTGCGGCCACGAGACTTACACTGGGACTTACACTGGGAGCTGCACGGACCGGCGCGGAGGAAGAGGGAGCTGACAGGAGCTGCAGGAGAGGTAAGTAACAGCTCTGCCAGCCCCCCTCCTACACAGCCCATCCACTGGACCACCAGGGAGTGTGAGCCCCCCTCCCTGCCATGTATCAAGCAGGGAGGGGGTACGAAAAAAAATAAAATTATAATAAAATAAAAAATAATAATTAAATAAAATAAAAAATAATAATTTTTTTTTAAATAATTAAAAAATAATAATACAATTGCCCACCCCCCACTCTGCACTCATACACACACGCTGCACTCATACACACACGCTGCACTCATACACACACGCTGCACTCATACACACACGCTGCACTCATACACACACGCTGCACTCATACACACACGCTGCACTCATACACACACGCTGCACTCATACACACACGCTGCACTCATACACACGCTGCACTCATACACACACGCTGCACTCATACACACACGCTGCACTCATACACACACGCTGCACTCATACACACACGCTGCACTCATACACACACGCTGCACTCATACACACACGCTGCACTCATACACACACGCTGCACTCATACACACACGCTGCACTCATACACACACGCTGCACTCATACACACACGCTGCACTCATACACACACGCTGCACTCATACACACACGCTGCACTCATACACACACGCTGCACTCATACACTCACGCACTGTAAATAAATATTCAATTAATATATTTTTTTAGGATCTAATTTTATTTAGAAATTTACCAGTAGCTGCTGCATTTCCCACCCTAGTCTTATACTCGAGTCAATAAGTTTTCCCAGATTTTTGGGGTAAAATTAGGGGCCTCGGCTTATATTCGGGTCGGCTTATACTCGAGTATATACGGTATCTCTATTTACAGTGTACCTACACTTTCATTTTTTTTTTTTTATAATTGATGTACTTGAAAAATTTGGGGGATTAGTTTTGCATTCTTTGGCTATCAATTTCTCATTTTCTAGTTTAGCCACTTTAATTGCCTTTTTGCAGACATTATTGGCTTCCTTGTATCTTATATTGGATGCCTCTGTTTTGTCAGATTTAAATTATTTAAATGCCCTTTTCTTATTTTTTATCTCTTGTTTTACTGCTCTACTAAGCCACATTGGTTTAAATTTGTTTATTTTATGTGTATTTGTGCATACATCTCAGCATTCAAACGCCAACACTACATGCAAACACTCCTGCATTGAAACATTAACACTACATACAAACACACCTCTGTGTTAAAACACCGAAATTATATATAAACACACCCCTGCATACACATAAATGCATGCTTGCATTTAAATGCCAGCACCACATACAAACACACCCCTACATTCACACAAACATACTCCATACAAAAACATGCTCACATTCAAACACACAAACACTGCTCAGTGCTAAATACAACCCTACAAGCATGGGACAATGGTAGAGCTACAGCTGTCAAAGCATTGTTGGAGTTGTATGACAGACGGGGATCTACCTTTTAGTCACCGTTGCGATAGCAGAGCCAAAAAGAAGTCTTGCACCAGGGCCCTCTCTTCTTTGCATTACATTGCGTTGGAGGGTGTGATTGAATGCCAAGGATTGGGGAGGGGGGGGGGGGGGGCAGGGGGGGAGGGGAGAGAGGGATCCAGGGGGCTTAACCCCTTAAGGACCAAACTTCTGGAATAAAAGGGAATCATGACATGTCACACATGTCATGTGTCCTTAAGGGGTTAAGCAAATATTAAATATGGCCCTGATGTGACCAGAGCGTGCTGACAGACATAGGCTCCAGCTCAACTGGTTGCCAGACAGAGTGCGCGTACACTGCAGGCGGATGACACAGAGTGTGCCACTCATAAAATGGCCCTAGCCAACCATTCCATCAACCAACCATCCCAGATAGACACACTGCTTCTATTCTGCATCACTGCTCTGTGCCTTCTGAGAGACAGCATATGCCATAGAAAATAAACTGTCGGTGCAAGGTAACATCCAACCAAAGGTGGACAGACATGGTGGAGAAAAATATATGAAGTCCACGGGTGTAGAGGCATTTTGCCTGAAATTTTACATTGACATTAAAAATAATGGTTTATTTCAATACTCATATAAAGCAATAATTTGTCCCAAAGCAATTTTTAGGTGACAATTGTCTTTTTAAAAAAGTAGTTACAGTGATCTCATGTAGAATGTTTGGGGCAAAGAAAGACAGGACAGGACAGTATAAGATGCAAAGACAGTATAAGGAGAGAAAAAAAGAAAAGTGACACTGCCACTTTAAATACTAAGCTTAGTTGTACCTGGATGTATATGAACAGTCCTGCATAGGTTTTTTCCTGCTCTGTCTTTATAAAAGGGCTTGACACAAATCTTGTTGATAGACCCTGCTGTAATGTCAGTGAAAACCGTACTGTGGGTCTGAGGAGCCACGTTAACCACAGCAGAATTCCCTGCTTGCCGCCGGCATCTCACACGATATCCCTGCACATCACCATCTGCCGAGCCCCAAGTAGCCTTCAAGCGATCAGATCCCAGATCCTCCAAATGCAGGTAGCGCACTTTAACATCTTCTGTTAGAGGGAGCAAAGCAATAAATCATTTAGTTAGCAAGATCTTAATGCACTGAGTCAAATTAAACATGTGGTCATTAAGGAATGTGGAACTGTAAATGGTGGTTTATTTAAATGTAGGTTTCCAAGATTGTATTATATGATTTGTAAAAATGTACACTTTTTAACCCCTTAAGGACCAAACTTCTGGAATAAAAGGGAATCATGACATGTCACACATGTCATGTGTCCTTAAGGGGTTAAATGAGTTGCATGCATTGTTAGAATTATTTTAAGTATATGTTTATACTAGGACATTAGTTTCAGCGTTTCCTTTAATGTGTGCCTCTGAGACCTCCCCAAACGCCTAAAGGGATAATCAAGGGCTCTCTAGGAAGACGCTTCACCAACCAGATGCTCCACCAATCAAGATCCCTGTTTCATGCCACAAACACAAGTTGAATACAACGGGAAGCAGGAAGTAAAATGTTCTCCTCTGCCATCCTTATAAGAGAGGGCAGTCTTATAGCTGCGGCACGTTTTGCTAATCACTGCAGTTTTACGCCATTGTGTGCTGGTAGTCTAGACAGAAAAATACATGAACCATAACCTATGCAAAAAAACTCATGTGTTATTGCTTAGAGTGCTCCTTTAAGGGCACTGTAGAGGTTATGGTGCCAGGTGTCCCCTGTCACTATGCCACAGTAAGGTGTCAAGCAGCTTTTGAACATCACTTACCTGGGTCTCATGTACACCTGTAATCATTCTGGTCTTCTGTGATATTGCCACAGAGAAAGTCCCCAGTCCGGTAAAGCAATATCAGTTTTGGCCCTTATTCATTGTTTGAAAGCATTAGCTCACCCATAAATAAAGTTGTCATTATATCTTACCTCGTTCCAGCACTCCTACGTGGTGCGGTACCTGAAAAAGACTCCTCTCTCCAGCTGATCGGCAAGCACCACGTTGGACGTTGTGATGACGCCTTTTTTGGGGGGCATCATTACGTTGATGCCCATTACTTTGATTTTCATTGGCCCAGAACGTTTTGGGGACGTGACCTTAAAACAAAAGACACCCTCATATAAATAGGGCGCCATTTGCTTTGTTCTTGTAAAGTTACCTCTAGTGCTGACCTTTGTCTGTATAGTTTTTCTTGGTATTTTTCTATTTATGTTTACACACTGCGTGTTGGGGTTTACTTAACCGGGACAGACGTTCAGAGTTCGACTGAATTGATATTATTAAAGTTGAATGCCAACCTCCTCTGTAGTGATTTCACAGAAGACTGGAAGATCTATGGGCACCTGAGGACCCCAGATAAATGTTAAACCATTCAAAAACTGTTTCAAAATGTTTAGACTCGTTCCTGTAAAATGGCACAAGGGGACTCCAGTTACCATACCTTTACAGACCACTGTAGTGGATATGATGCATAGAATGCCCCTTTAAGTAACAATTATATAATTTATCATAAACATTAATTACATATTCCATTGCTTTCCGAGTCAAGCTAGCTCAAGGAGGTCATTTATAATATTATTTCAATACATTTTAGATTTTGTTGGTTTCTAAATATGTCCAGAGATTTATAAATATTAATACCCAGCTCCATGACGATTGTTGTGACCACCTTGGAAATACAAAGGTTGAGTTAACCTTGACAAATTAAAACCATGTGCCTGATGTTTTATCTCAGAGGCATTATACTGTACATTAGATTGGTGTTAAATTTAGCTCGTCAACTAATAGTAAGAAAAGAACATTGTAAATATACTTGTAATCATGGGGACCAATTCTCGGTAGATTTAGTCATTTGAGTTGAAGCACTGGGAATTCCGCCAAGTTCGAGCCATTAATATAAAACTATCTCCACACACTGACAGACAGCAGATAAACCAAGAAGGCGATAACATCCCCAAAGAATAAAATGACTGATAAATGAGCTGTGTGTGTCTGGACTAGGAACGAAAGAAGCACTCTCTTACTAGTTTCTGTAATTTTTAAAGGGGAACCTACCCCCGAAATATACATTTCTCCAAATTGAAGAAATATAAGCAACAAATACATTTGTCAACATTTTCTATTTTTTTTTTTTTTAAACAACATAAATTGGATCTGTCACAATAGTACACTCCACTGCCCAATTACAAATAAAAGGAATAATCCCTGTTTAGTATATATTTATGCCAAATGGAAACATGCATGAATTTAATCATGTGTTTCTTCATTGGGGATATATCTAAAACCAATTTGCAAAAGGTGTAGATCTTGTCTGCAGCATTTACAAACCCTCCCCTTTTCCCCCAGGCCAGACTTTCTGTGGCTGTCCAATGCAGCTCAAAGAGAAGACTTTGCAAGAGAGGTGCTCTAGGCCAGTGCTCCCCAACCTTTTTATCGCCGCGGACCGGTAAACATTTGATAATTTTTCCGTGGCCCGCTTGTTTTGATTTAATAAGACAAAAAAAAAAAACCAGTCACATATATTAAAAAAACACGCAGACACATACATAGTCAGAAAATCACAAACACAGTCACATAAAGACATAGACTCAAAATTGTGTGTATGTGTGTGTGAGCGGTGCAGTGTGTGTGTATGGGGGGCAGTGTTTGCGGGGCAGTGTGTGTAGTGTGTGTATGGGGCAGTGTTTGGGGGCAGTGTGTGTAGTGTGTGTATGGGGCAGTGTTTGGGGGCAGTGTGTGTAGTGTGTGTATGGGGCAGTGTTTGTGGGGCAGTGTGTGTAGTGTGTGTATGGGGGCAGTGTGTGTATGGGGCAGTGTTTGGGGGCAGTGTGTGTAGTGTGTGTATGGGGGCAGTGTTTGGGGGCAGTGTGTGTAGTGTGTGTATGGGGCAGTGTGTGTAGTGTGTGTATGGGGCAGTGTGTGTAGTGTGTGTATGGGGGCAGTGTTTGCAGTGTGTGTGTATGGGGCAGTGTTTGGGGGCAGTGTGTGTATGGGGGCAGTGTGTGTAGTGTGTGTATGGGGGCTGTGTATGGGGGCAGTGTGTGTAGTGTGTGTATGGGGGCAGTGTTTGGGGGCAGTGTGTGTAGTGTGTGTATGGGGCAGTGTTTGGGGGCAGTGTGTGGTGTGTGTATGGGGCAGTGTTTGTGGGGCAGTGTGTGTAGTGTGTGTATGGGGGCAATGTTTGCAGTGTGTGTATGGGGCAGTGTGTGTATGGGGGCAGTGTGTGTAGTGTGTGTATGGGGGCAGTGTTTGGGGGCAGTGTGTGTAGTGTGTGCATGGGGGAGTGTTTGGGGGCAGTGTGTGTAGTGTGTGTATGGGGGCAGTGTGTGTAGTGTGTGTATGGGGCAGTGTTTGTGGGGCTGTGTGTGTAGTGTGTGTATGGGGCAGTGTGTGTATGGGGCAGTGTGTGTATGGGGCAGTGTGTGTAGTGTGTGTATGGGGCAGTGTTTGTGGGGCAGTGTGTGTAGGGCTGTGTGTGTAGTGTGTGTATGGGGCAGTGTGTGTATGGGGCAGTGTGTGTATGGGGCAGTGTGTGTATGGGGAGTAAGGAGGGTAGGGAGGCTTTTTAAAATTTATTTAATTAAAAATAATATATTGATGTCCCCCCTCCCTTCTTACCTTTACTGGGAGGAGGGGGGACATTTCTTAGTCCCTGGTGGTCCGGTGGGGATTCCCTGGTGGTCCGGTGGTGGTGAGATGAACTCTAGCCCAGTTACAGGGCTAGAGTTCACTCTCGCGAGATTTGGAGCGTTGCCGTGGTTACCGCGGCAACGCTCCAAATCTCGCGAGAGGAGGACCCGGAGGAGCTGCAGGTAAGAGCTCCTGGGTCCTCTCTCCCTCCCCTGCCGGCTGCCAGCACCGTGCCTGCGGACCGGGGAGGGAGATCTCTGATCTCCCCTCCGGTCCGCAGGCACATTGCAGGGCTGGCACTTGGGCAATGCCAGCCCTGCATTAGCCGGCAGGCTCGCACACCCCTGGGCGGCCCGGTACCGTTTGATCCACGGACCGGTACCGGTCCGCGGCCCGGGGGTTGGGGAACACTGCTCTAGGCAATTGCTGCCTCTTGAGTTATCTTCACTGGAAGTAACAGGACAGGTAGTCTGATTGACAGCCAGGAAGATGTAACAAGGTTTATTTATAAAAGTGCCAATTTCTATTTAACCCCTTAAGGACGTATGACATGTCATGATTCCCTTTTATTCCAGAAGTTTGGTCCTTAAGGGGTTAAATCTGCATTTTTTGTAAATTAAAAAAGAGGACACACTCTTCATACTTAAAGCATTTCAGCAAGCTAAAGTGGTTTAGGGGTTCGGATTGCCCCTTTAATGTTATAGCCCAACCACAAAATAAATACTTTACTTTTTGGAGCATTGTCCCCTAGTATTCTGTAATGCTGGCCTGCACAATGCATGATATACCTCTCAACATTTGAAATAGACAAAGAGGGACCCTTTCCTGTGACAGTTACAATAAATTTTTTTGACTTACTAACAACAATTTGTGCAACTAAAATGTAACTTAGAACCAGACCAATGCTTCTTATTTAGACAGACCATTTTCTAAAAACATTTATTATAGTTTAAAGACACAGTACTGTAAATATTTTTACTGTTGAGCTCTGTTATATACTTAATCACACCAACAATACGGAGCCTCTAGAAAAGAGGGACATTGGGATAGAAAAGAGGGACAGAGGGATTTGGGCCCAAATTAGGGACTGTCCCTCCTAAATCGGGACACTTGGGAGGTATGCATTATATTTAGTAGTAATCACTAGGTAAGGGGGTAATATGGTCACCCTGCCATAGAAGTGCTGCTGTAGGTTGGACATTCTCATCCAACATGAGACAGATGCTATTTTTGGTGCAGAGTGCTAAATGTGGAGGACTGTCTGGCACCCGAACTGTATGCATCCGCCACTCACTGCTTCCTCGTAACTCCGAGTACTTCCAAGCACTCCACCTGACACCATAACCATCGCAAAGCCTGCAGCCAGCGTTACAGCTTAGTTTGGGGTCACGCTGTCCTCCACCCACCCTGGACCCAAGACCAGGATCCAGATTCCAGTGGGTAGACCTCTCCCAATCCAGGGAGTAAAGCAGGATGGCTCTTACAAGAGCTAGTGATTATAATCCAAGGGAGTATAGTGACCACAGCAATCCCCAGAGTGAATATAGCTGTTCCCTCCACACATGAGACGAGGCTCTATGTTGAGGGTGAAGAGGAACTGGCCTTATATGCAAGTCCCCATGCAAGGGGTTTTCCATGACATAAGCCAGGGGCATTCCCCACTGGACCTATGAGGGGACTGTGCCAAAGTACACATTGTAATTACATTGCCTCTCAGGTCCAGGACACTCCCACATGCAGGATAACCCCTCCCATGTGCCTGAGAGATAATTGAGTCAGGCACTGTACTTAACTCAATTATTAGGCACAGAAAACATACATTTTAACAACATCCCGAAAGTACCCCCAAAACACATGGAAACCCCACAAAAGTCACATCCCCTGATGTGGGGGACCAACATATCCCAAAATCAGCCAGATCGGTTCAGGGGTTCGGGATTGCCATGGAAGTCATACTTTTGACCGACCGTGCACATGGTCCTATGCCCAAAACAGTTCCATGGAATCCGGGCTAACGGTCGGTTCTTCTTTGTGGAGTGCAAAAGTACATAAATTCTTTGAACACAGCCTTTTAAAGTGCATTGGGCAAGGTATATTGCAGGGCCCATAGTCCTGAGGCAGGCAAGCAGGCTTCTCCAGGAGCCCGTGGCGAGGTTCTGTTCACCACACTAAATATTGAGAGACAGTCCATTAATTCCCATGGGGATTGCACTTACTAAACATGCACTTTACCCCAAATCAGCACCTGTTTTTTAACTTGACAAATCACCACCCCGTCTGCTTAGTACAGTCGCTGTCAAAAACTGAGGCTTCCAAACTTAGGTCTTCAGCTGCAATTGGACCACAATAACCACGATCCTCTGCCAGACAAAGTTAGAGTTTATTATTTTATTATTATTATTATTATTTATAAGACGCCAACAAAGTTCATGGTAGTGTACAATAGGTTTATGGGAATTAACTGGAGATATTGGGAGCGAGAGGAAGTTATTGGGTTTTTGTACTACTATCATATCCTTATGGATACGGCCCACATGCTGAGCCTGGCTGAGAATGATGGCAGTTGCCAATCACAGCTTGTGGAGTCACTGGGTTCCCACAGTATCACACCAGCCATGGGTATTGGTCTACAATGGTTTACAAAGCACTCTCCCAGGACAGCAGTAAGTTTACACGCACTGACACAACTGGAAACATTGATAATGAGTTATTGTGTTGGTAATCTAAACAATGGGTCTCAGATAAGATTGAATGGAAAGACCAGGCACTTCTAATACAGAGGATCAGAACACAAACAGTCTATGAGACCAACATTAGAGACATTCAGCATGTAAAGACTGCTGCTATGTTACAAATCCTGCAATCACTACATTCTAATCCCTTTTAACAATGAATCAGTAACAGAGTTGCCGCAGGTTAAACAAGGTAACCTAAAAAAAACATGTTTTTCTTTAGCTAACAGGGTTGACTCTGAAGGTCTCCAGGTAAATCTCATTACGCAGCATAACTAATCCACCATACTCCTTTAAATAGTGGCATTTATGTATTTTATCAAACGGCTCTGAGAAAATGCAGTGAATGTTGAAATGTACTTTGGTTTTAAGTACACCTGAGCTAAAACTCATGTTTAAAGAATTATTCTAAAAACCATAACCACTACACTTTATTGGTGCAATGTATGGGTGCCATCTCCTGCTAACCTGCCCCACAAATCTCAGCCTACCATTCCATCCAAGGTTGGACAGATGTCTGAATAGGATAGAAGTGTGATCTGTCTCAAAAAAGACTATGCTCAACCTTGTTCTAATGGAATGACTACTTATAGGTGCTGTGGGATGCTATATATGCAGACAGTTTTAAAAACAATACACATTAACCCCCTTATTTGTTAATTATTTGGTAATTATAGTGATATAATTTGAGAAAGTTATTTGTTTAGAAGAAGAAGAGAAATCCATGCCTTCCCAAAAACAGTGAGAAAAGTATAAGGCAACTGATCCAATAAACAGAACATGGGAGTTGATTATAGAAAAACAAGGCACAATCAGGAGAGAAATAATGACTGGTGGAGATACCTGTATGATCAGTCCTTTAGTCCAAGCTGGGCCAATAGTGTACTGGGCATTTTAGTTATAGAAGTTTAAAGCTGAACTACAACTCCCAGTAAACCCTGCTGAGTTCCCACCCCCTAACAGATGATCTGTAGACATGTGCGAATTTTGGCAATTCGGACATTCGGATGCTTCTTGTAGGGTTAGGGAATTGCCGAAATCCTGAATTCCCAAAGTGCCGAATTTCGGAAGTGCCGAACCGAAGTGCCGAACTGAAGTGCCGAATTGCTTACGTCTAGAATTTCGGAAGTGCCGAACCAAACCATCTCTCAAGTCATCTCTAATGATCTCCTGCCTTGCTTTATTTAACTATGCTGTGTTTGAACCCAGGAGACACCTATGGATTCATTATAGGTCCACAATTACAGCTATTTCTGTATCTTTCCCCTCCATGATTTAGTTTCATCCTGTTGGCTTGGTTGATACTTCTAATAAACTATGTTCTTCCTGATTTCACTAATCTTCAAACATTGTTACACAAAATAATGTTGAAATGGCCTGTATTACTCAAAGGACTGATTAGAACTGCACCAACGAACAACATTCAGTCTTACTTCTGCAGACCTACAGAATCCCCACGGTAATGACGCACAGTTTTGTACTAACCTTTAATATTTCTATACATCTCTCATCTCAATATAAAACGTCTGTAAAATAAAGCAAACAAAACTAGTCTCAAACTTTTGCACTTCGCAGCCCCTCCTTTGGATTGCCTCTGATTTGGTAAGAAAAATGGAGTAGATGAGTAATTGTCATGTAATCAATGCTGCGTAATTTCACTTGCACTGTTTTTTTCCTGCTAAATCTGGACAAATTACTGCAGGTATGTTAAGTAAGGCATAGGGAATGTCCCTTTTATACCAAGCCTCTTGGTACCCGACTGTGGGAATTAGTGGGAATGTAGAATAATATACTTTTTAGTCAATATTATTTCACATAATCTTCTGTAATTTACCAACAACTTACTCTCTTCCGTGCAAGCAATGGCTGACAATGCTTTCTCAGCTCCATCTTTAAATCTGGCAGCTACCGTCACCAAATACGTAGTGTTGGTTTTTAGGTTTTCCAGTACGGTGCTGTTTGTGTTACTGTCCAATTCAACTTTGTACACCGTATTGCTGGGAAGAGGGCCATACTGGATTTCATAGCTGGCAACACCGTCAAGGAGAGGACCCCAACTAACCCGGAAACTGTTCGAAGTAGGTTCAGATATTAAAATCTGTAATGGGGCGTACCTTTCTGAAAAACAATGGAATCAAAGTTGGCAAGTTGGGTCGTCAGACATTTCTTAGAGCCATCATTCATAAGCTTTTGCAATACATTTCCTTAGCGTGTGCACCCAATAAACTTTTATTGAATGCTTACAAACATTTATTGAATGCTTAATCATTAGAAACATTTATTTTGTATTATTTAACCAAACTTAAATGCAGGTGAAATGCAGGTGAAATGCAGTAAAGCCAATGGAAAAAATGGAACATTTTCATAGTAATGATATGTTATGTCCACATTTATGTGATCCCTATTATCAACCATATAATGATCTACCCTAAAATGACCAAAAAGTATCGTAGCAGCCTAAACAGGGAACAGTAGGAACAATATGGCCATGTATTCGGGTGTACCTGGGCACACAGCTACATCTCAATTTAAAGGTTTCCCTAACCTTTTTGAGTGGGGGGCATTCCTGTTTAAAATGCCCTATTGGGGGGCGTGGCCTGGACGAGCATGGTGCAGGACGCTCGGTAGTAGAGCTCCGCACACCTGGCCGGAAAAATAGCTATTTACAGCCCTAAATAAAGAGGTGATGGTCCGGAATAAAAAGCTGTCAGTTACGGGGACGGCGGCAGTCAATGCCCCGAGTCAAAACACGGGACCGATGGACGACTACATTGCAACGCCAGCGGACCTGCGAGGCCCTTCACAGGCCGACAAAATGGCGCCGGCCTCTCCAAGATCGGAGAGTACAGGGGAATCCTTGCCGGGCAGTGAGCAAGCTGAAGCCCTCACGCTGATCCGGGCGGAGCTCACGCAAATATCCGAAAGGATGCTGACCAAGGATGACACGGGCACCCTGGTGAGGGAGATGCGAGCGGCCATACGAGAGGAAATGGCCGACTTACGAAAGGACCTGAACGCCCTGGAACAGAGGGTGGAGGAGGTGGAGGAGGCGGCCCGCGACAGTGAGCAGCAACACAGAGCGGCAGAGGTGGCTGCGACCCGACAGGGGAACATGCTACTCACCATCCGCAGGCAAGTCGAAGATCTAGAAAACAGAAGCCGTCGCAACAACATCCGCATCCGCGGCCTGCCAGAAATGGAGGCTGAACCGCTACAGGACACTCTAGTCGCGCTTTTCCAGCAGATATTGGGTGAAGAGGCACCCGGTGCTCTTACACTAGAGCGCGCACACAGAACGCTTGGGCCGATGAGACAAGATGGAGGCCCGAGGTTATGTGGTGTGTTGCCTGCACCTCAGTAGCCTAAAGGAGAAGATCATGGCTGCCACCAGGGGAATGGCCACCATTCCATTCCGTGGCTCCGAAGTATCCCTATTCCAGGATCTCTCCAGCCTGACCCTGGATGCCAGACGAGCATTACGCCCGGTCACTAGCGCACTCAGAGAGAAACAGATCCCGTACCGCTGGGGATTCCCGCTCAGCTTACAAGTAAAGCATGGCCACACATGGCTATCAGCGCGCTGGCCTGAGGAGGTCCCCGGCCTGATGAGAGCTCTCAACCTACCACAGACCCGAATCCGCAACTGGATCCTGGAGGAGGCGATTGCGGCAAGGAGAGACCCAACGGCCCCATCCGAAACCAGGAGGCACCTACCGCAAGGAGGGCACCCCCGAGGAGATGGGGTGGGCCGGATGGCCCAGAAGAATAGAGTGGTCCCGGCCGAGTCGGACTGTGGGGAGTCTGGTGAGTCAACCTATACACTGGGGACATGGGGACACGTGGGCCTACTGGCTCACCCGGGAAGCGATGGGCATACCTGGACTCTTTGGGTGGAATATGGGGAGAAAAGCGTTCACACGTGGGCAGGGGGATGGCATATAAACCTATACAATGCTCCTCCCGCACTGCCCCTATAAGAAGAGGAATGCAGGTCACAGCGGATGGGAGCCCCCCCTTACACTCATGCAGTTACCATAGGGCGGGATAGTGAGCCATGTTGGGGAGGGGTACTGGGTCCCCGGAATGAAGGGGTTCCGGACTGATGGAGACTGTCATCTGCCACAGCTACCCCGGTGCACCCTCCTCCGCCTGCAGGGCGAAGGAAGAGGTGGGGGGGGGGGGAGGTCTGCCTGAACCAGGGGACTCAAACTGCAGGCCGGCAGCAGTGAGAAATTGAAGACTACTACCACTTCGATGCACTCCTTCACCCTGAGCCGCGACCGGCTCCCCTGTTTAGAACTGCTGTGTACCGCAGGGGGGGTTGGGGAGGGGAGGGGGCAGGGGGGGAGACGTGGGGGAGGGGGGTGGGGAGGCTAGATGCAGTTGCAAGCGAGATGATGTCAGCAAAAAACGGGGGGCTAGTAGACACCCAGGCAAGCTACTCGCCAGGCGGAGAACTTAGGGGCCAAGTACTCATAAGGGAGGGAGGACACCTGCGGGAACATTACCAGCAGCTGAGAGACAGATTATGGCGAACAGAGGTGGGAAGGGGCGATGGAGGGCTCTCTAGGCTGCACAGCCCTCTGATAGCTGACACGAGGTAGATGACCCAAATAACGTAAACACACTACGCACCAGGCAGCCACTCACACAATGCAGCTGTCGGGGTCTGGGTTTTCGTTGCGGGGCGGCCCACTCACACTCGTGGGCCGCCCCGCAACGAAAACCCAGACCCCGACAGCTGCATTGTACCCCCACGCCCAAGAATAGGGACCCATGCCCACCCAGACCACGATAGATACCCCTTAGGAACAAGGGATCCCCAACCCGGGTGACTCGGAAAGGAGCATAGGAAAGAACACGGAACCCAGCCTAATGACTCCCAGACCCCTACCCCGACCATGAACCCCGAACGAAAACTGACGACAAAAGCCAATGCTTTGCGACCGGACACTTTTTGCCTCCTTAGCCACAACTACTTTTCGGCCAGGGGGGTGAGATATGGAAACATTCTACCCACACTCACTGAGAACACACCACACACCCACTACATAAAAGACAACAAAATAATCACAACACTCAATAGTCCCAGCGCAGGTGCAGTCTAGGTCAGGCACCCACAGACGGACACCCTCCCCACACTGGTAGAGGGAGTGCGAACCGACCCCTGAAAGGGACCCCGCACGACATCCCCGCCTCAGGTGTCAAGTCTAAGTAGGACCGCCCACAGGTCTACAACCACGGCCCACGGCCAAGCCCAAACTCCCCCTGTTGACTTCGTATTGACCGGGGTACGCTAATCAACATATGATCCCGAAGGAAGAAGGAACAGCGGAAACACACGGAAGCACTCTGTAAGCAGATCTCCGAACTAGAGGAGGCGCATAAGACCACGCAGTCCGATCAGGACTATAGAGCCCTCCTGGATGCCAGGAGGACGCTACGCGACATCCTGGAGAGAAAAAACAGGTCGCAAGAGTATTCTGAGAACGGACAGCAACTGAAATAGCCTGCCCTTCGGTAGGTCCCCGCTCAGAACTCAAGCTGGTTTTAGCTCATCTTGTGCCATTACAGAGAGAACATATCTGAAGCATATCAGACTGGTCCCACCCATACGGGTAGTCCAGATCCGAAATGCCAGCAAGTTCTCTCTGCACGAGAGATACAGCAACCCCAGACGATCGTTTCAGCCTTGTTAGGCATCATCAGTGAGGCATAGCTAATATCTCTCTAGGCACCGTGAGCAAGGGGTCCACGTCTGGATTACCCTTTAAACTTATGGAGAGAAAAAACAGGTCGCAAGAGTATTCTGAGAACGGACAGCAACTGAAATAGCCTGCCCTTCGGTAGGTCCCCGCTCAGAACTCAAGCTGGTTTTAGCTCATCTTGTGCCATTACAGAGAGAACATATCTGAAGCATATCAGACTGGTCCCACCCATACGGGTAGTCCAGATCCGAAATGCCAGCAAGTTCTCTCTGCACGAGAGATACAGCAACCCCAGACGATCGTTTCAGCCTTGTTAGGCATCATCAGTGAGGCATAGCTAATATCTCTCTAGGCACCGTGAGCAAGGGGTCCACGTCTGGATTACCCTTTAAACTTATGGAGAGAAAAAACAGGTCGCAAGAGTATTCTGAGAACGGACAGCAACTGAAATAGCCTGCCCTTCGGTAGGTCCCCGCTCAGAACTCAAGCTGGTTTTAGCTCATCTTGTGCCATTACAGAGAGAACATATCTGAAGCATATCAGACTGGTCCCACCCATACGGGTAGTCCAGATCCGAAATGCCAGCAAGTTCTCTCTGCACGAGAGATACAGCAACCCCAGACGATCGTTTCAGCCTTGTTAGGCATCATCAGTGAGGCATAGCTAATATCTCTCTAGGCACCGTGAGCAAGGGGTCCACGTCTGGATTACCCTTTAAACTTATGGAGAGAAAAAACAGGTCGCAAGAGTATTCTGAGAACGGACAGCAACTGAAATAGCCTGCCCTTCGGTAGGTCCCCGCTCAGAACTCAAGCTGGTTTTAGCTCATCTTGTGCCATTACAGAGAGAACATATCTGAAGCATATCAGACTGGTCCCACCCATACGGGTAGTCCAGATCCGAAATGCCAGCAAGTTCTCTCTGCACGAGAGATACAGCAACCCCAGACGATCGTTTCAGCCTTGTTAGGCATCATCAGTGAGGCATAGCTAATATCTCTCTAGGCACCGTGAGCAAGGGGTCCACGTCTGGATTACCCTTAAAACTTATGGAGAGAAAAAACAGGTCGCAAGAGTATTCTGAGAACGGACAGCAACTGAAATAGCCTGCCCTTCGGTAGGTCCCCGCTCAGAACTCAAGCTGGTTTTAGCTCATCTTGTGCCATTACAGAGAGAACATATCTGAAGCATATCAGACTGGTCCCACCCATACGGGTAGTCCAGATCCGAAATGCCAGCAAGTTCTCTCTGCACGAGAGATACAGCAACCCCAGACGATCGTTTCAGCCTTGTTAGGCATCATCAGTGAGGCATAGCTAATATCTCTCTAGGCACCGTGAGCAAGGGGTCCACGTCTGGATTACCCTTTAAACTTATGGAGAGAAAAAACAGGTCGCAAGAGTATTCTGAGAACGGACAGCAACTGAAATAGCCTGCCCTTCGGTAGGTCCCCGCTCAGAACTCAAGCTGGTTTTAGCTCATCTTGTGCCATTACAGAGAGAACATATCTGAAGCATATCAGACTGGTCCCACCCATACGGGTAGTCCAGATCCGAAATACCAGCAAGTTCTCTCTGCACGAGAGATACAGCAACCCCAGACGATCGTTTCAGCCTTGTTAGGCATCATCAGTGAGGCATAGCTAATATCTCTCTAGGCACCGTGAGCAAGGGGTCCACGTCTGGATTACCCTTTAAACTTATGGAGAGAAAAAACTAGAGAGATATTAGCTATGCCTCACTGATGATGCCTAACAAGGCTGAAACGATCGTCTGGGGTTGCTGTATCTCTCGTGCAGAGAGAACTTGCTGGCATTTCGGATCTGGACTACCCGTATGGGTGGGACCAGTCTGATATGCTTCAGATATGTTCTCTCTGTAATGGCACAAGATGAGCTAAAACCAGCTTGAGTTCTGAGCGGGGACCTACCGAAGGGCAGGCTATTTCAGTTGCTGTCCGTTCTCAGAATACTCTTGCGACCCGTTTTTTCTCTCCATAAGTTTAAAGGGTAATCCAGACGTGGACCCCTTGCTCACGGTGCCTAGAGAGATATTAGCTATGCCTCACTGATGATGCCTAACAAGGCTGAAACGATCGTCTGGGGTTGCTGTATCTCTCGTGCAGAGAGAACTTGCTGGTATTTCGGATCTGGACTACCCGTATGGGTGGGACCAGTCTGATATGCTTCAGATATGTTCTCTCTGTAATGGCACAAGATGAGCTAAAACCAGCTTGAGTTCTGAGCGGGGACCTACCGAAGGGCAGGCTATTTCAGTTGCTGTCCGTTCTCAGAATACTCTTGCGACCCGTTTTTTCTCTCCATAAGTTTAAAGGGTAATCCAGACGTGGACCCCTTGCTCACGGTGCCTAGAGAGATATTAGCTATGCCTCACTGATGATGCCTAACAAGGCTGAAACGATCGTCTGGGGTTGCTGTATCTCTCGTGCAGAGAGAACTTGCTGGTATTTCGGATCTGGACTACCCGTATGGGTGGGACCAGTCTGATATGCTTCAGATATGTTCTCTCTGTAATGGCACAAGATGAGCTAAAACCAGCTTGAGTTCTGAGCGGGGACCTACCGAAGGGCAGGCTATTTCAGTTGCTGTCCGTTCTCAGAATACTCTTGCGACCCGTTTTTTCTCTCCATAAGTTTAAAGGGTAATCCAGACGTGGACCCCTTGCTCACGGTGCCTAGAGAGATATTAGCTATGCCTCACTGATGATGCCTAACAAGGCTGAAACGATCGTCTGGGGTTGCTGTATCTCTCGTGCAGAGAGAACTTGCTGGTATTTCGGATCTGGACTACCCGTATGGGTGGGACCAGTCTGATATGCTTCAGATATGTTCTCTCTGTAATGGCACAAGATGAGCTAAAACCAGCTTGAGTTCTGAGCGGGGACCTACCGAAGGGCAGGCTATTTCAGTTGCTGTCCGTTCTCAGAATACTCTTGCGACCCGTTTTTTCTCTCCATAAGTTTAAAGGGTAATCCAGACGTGGACCCCTTGCTCACGGTGCCTAGAGAGATATTAGCTATGCCTCACTGATGATGCCTAACAAGGCTGAAACGATCGTCTGGGGTTGCTGTATCTCTCGTGCAGAGAGAACTTGCTGGTATTTCGGATCTGGACTACCCGTATGGGTGGGACCAGTCTGATATGCTTCAGATATGTTCTCTCTGTAATGGCACAAGATGAGCTAAAACCAGCTTGAGTTCTGAGCGGGGACCTACCGAAGGGCAGGCTATTTCAGTTGCTGTCCGTTCTCAGAATACTCTTGCGACCCGTTTTTTCTCTCCATAAGTTTAAAGGGTAATCCAGACGTGGACCCCTTGCTCACGGTGCCTAGAGAGATATTAGCTATGCCTCACTGATGATGCCTAACAAGGCTGAAACGATCGTCTGGGGTTGCTGTATCTCTCGTGCAGAGAGAACTTGCTGGTATTTCGGATCTGGACTACCCGTATGGGTGGGACCAGTCTGATATGCTTCAGATATGTTCTCTCTGTAATGGCACAAGATGAGCTAAAACCAGCTTGAGTTCTGAGCGGGGACCTACCGAAGGGCAGGCTATTTCAGTTGCTGTCCGTTCTCAGAATACTCTTGCGACCCGTTTTTTCTCTCCATAAGTTTAAAGGGTAATCCAGACGTGGACCCCTTGCTCACGGTGCCTAGAGAGATATTAGCTATGCCTCACTGATGATGCCTAACAAGGCTGAAACGATCGTCTGGGGTTGCTGTATCTCTCGTGCAGAGAGAACTTGCTGGTATTTCGGATCTGGACTACCCGTATGGGTGGGACCAGTCTGATATGCTTCAGATATGTTCTCTCTGTAATGGCACAAGATGAGCTAAAACCAGCTTGAGTTCTGAGCGGGGACCTACCGAAGGGCAGGCTATTTCAGTTGCTGTCCGTTCTCAGAATACTCTTGCGACCCGTTTTTTCTCTCTACGCGACATCCTACAGCGGAAATTGCACAATACTATCAGACAGTCTCACCGCTTCTTCTATGAATATTCTAATAAATGTGTCCGCCTGCTGGCCAGAATGCTCCAAAGAAAACGGCGCATGTGTCATATCACCACAATCAGAACTAAGGAACAAACAATGACCCAGATACCAGACAAAATAGTGGAATCCTTCCGGGACTTCTATGAGACCTTGTACAACCTGCCCACCATGACTACGCCGGAGTCGATTCAACGGAGGGACCTGCGGATATCGGAGTACCTACGGGAACATGTCTCCAAAACGCTGAGCCAGGAAGCAGCGGAGGAACTGGAAACACCAATCACACTAGAAGAGCTACAGGCGGCGTTGAAAGGGTCGAAGCTCAATAAAGCCCCAGGCCCGGACGGACTGCCGGCCAAGTACCTCAAGGAGTTCGGGGATGTGCTGATGCCCAGGTTTCTGATGGGCATTAACTCCCTGTTGGAGGGAGGGGCTCTCCCACGCGACTCCCTGGCAGCAACGATAGCTGTCATCCCGAAGGAAGGCAAAGACCCAGCCATCTGCTCCGATTTCCCTCCTGAACGCGGACTTAAAGCTTTTCACTAAGATACTGGCCACCCGCATCAGTACTGTGCTCCCAGAAATGGTGGACCCTGACCCTGACCAGGTCGGCTTCATCCCTGGCCGAGAGGCTAGAGACAACACCATAAGGGCATGAAACATCATGCATGCGGCCGGTCGCTCCGCGCAAAAACTAGTACTCCTTTCCACCGATGCGGAGAAGGCCTTCGATCGGGTGGATTGGAGGTACATGGAGGCCACTCTACGGACCATGGGTTTTGGACCGCATCTGATGACATGGATTCTCTCCCTCTACACGACCCCAACCGCAAGGGTGCGAGTCAATGGCGCTTTGTCCGACCCAGTGTCGATCCGGAACGGGACGAGGCAGGGTTGCCCGCTCTCCCCCCTTCTGTTTGCCCTCTCCCTGGAACCGTTCCTTGGGGCGGTCAGATGGGACGGGGGAATAGGGGGGTACACCCTGAAGGGCATGGTACACAAGGTGGCAGCATATGCTGATGATATGCTGTTTTTCATCAGCAACCCCCTGGT
This sequence comes from Pelobates fuscus, assembly GCF_036172605.1. Classification (NCBI taxonomy): domain Eukaryota; kingdom Metazoa; phylum Chordata; class Amphibia; order Anura; family Pelobatidae; genus Pelobates; species Pelobates fuscus. Next base: position 106,835,986 of record NC_086327.1, on the reverse strand, counting down.
CTCCATTCCAAATCTGCTGCGAGCCTTCAGGGAGTATGGGCTCGTATCTAACATGAAATTGAACGCGGATAAGTCGGAAGCCATGCCCCTCTCACTGACTGACCTGGAAGTCGCTCACCTACAATCCCAATTCCGGTTCGCATGGTGCAGGACGAAACTTAAATACCTAGGGATATGGCTCACTGCGGACCTTACCCAACTCTACACGCATAACTTCACCCCAATACTTCTCACACTGAAACAAGACCTTACGCGATGGGCTGGCCTCTGCGTATCGTGGTTCGGCAGAATGAATGCCATTAAAATGAACCTCCTGCCACGCCTGCTATACCTCTTCCAGACGCTCCCGATCCGAGTCCCGACAATGTTCTTTCGCAACATGGATACGGCAATCACCAGTTTCGTCTGGCAAACTAAGCCCCCCAGATTGAAGAGGACTCAACTGCAGCAGACAAAAGCACAAGGTGGAGTGGGGCTCCCCTCGATTTTAACCTACTACAGGGCAACACACTTACAACGCATAGTAGACTGGCATACATTGAAGACGGACAAAATATGGATTCGCATGGAGGGGGCGCAGACGGAGGGGACACTCCTAGCAGCCGTATGGCTGGACGAACACTCCGGGAACGAGCGGACACGGACTCACCCCCTTATGGAGCGACACTGCGGACCTGGTACTCCATAAGAACCAAACTCTCGCTTACTACGACCCCGGGCCCGATGACCCCAATCACCCACAATCCCAAGGTTGCTGGAGGACTCAAACCACAAGAGATTAAGACGTTCGGAGCAACGGATTTCACGCACATGCAACAATGGTGTACGGCAGACACTCTCAAACAACTTCCAGACCTCATACCAGATAGACCACCGACGACCCTGGAAAGATTCCGCTACTTTCAAATAAAGGCATACTACACCTCTCATGGAGGAAGACGCCTGTTCCATAGGAGCCTGACGGGGTTCGAAGAACACTGCAGAGCCCGCACGCATCTGAGCAGGAGTGTCTCCACACTATACGCCCTGCTTCAAACGGCAGCCCGCCCAGAACCGGCACGCTATATGGCATGCTGGGAGGAAGCTACGGGAGTTGTGCTCACGGAAAACAACAGTGGACGAAAATCCACATACTCACGCATCAAAGCTCTATGTGCTCCAAGCACCAAGAGCTCAATTACAAATTGCTGACTAACTGGTACAAAACCCCCGAGCGGCTACACCGGATGAACCAGGATGCCTCTGATCTCTGTTGGAGATGCGAGGAAGCAATAGGGACAGACCTACACATTTGGTGGTCCTGTAGAAAAATAACTCAATACTGGACCCAGATACACACGCAAATCACTGAAATCCTAGACACGGACCTCCAGCTGCAACCGCTTCAGATGCTCCTACACCACACAGATGCCCATATCGCGATATAAAAAGTCACTTACGAAACACCTACTAAATGCGGCTAAACTACTCATCCCAACCAGATGGCGCACCTCACAGACCCCTGACCTCCAACAGTGGATGGACAAGGTGGAAGAGATCCACGGGATAAAGACACTAACAGCGACCCTAAAGGGAACCACTGAACGATACCTACTGACGTGGACACCGTGGCTTGACTTTATATCCCGAAGAGGGAACCAGAATCATAACCGAGTGCACGGAGGGGATGGATCACAGGGAGTCCAACCCGACCTGAGCCCTGAAGGGGATGACCGTGGCGTGTGATCCGGAGGGAAGCGAACGGGCGTAGGTGGCGCGCGGGGGCGGACCTCTCGGGCTGGGTGGGCGCCTGGAGAGGGGGCTACACCCCACCCCATGCACACCCATTGAGCACAACCTCTTGCTCAACCCCTATACTTCTGGCCAACTCCCGCACAGGTCCTAGCACTGACGCACAATCTGTTCTCCCTTTACCCGGAAACTACCCTTAAACCGCTTAGAGCAGAACACAAGCCCTGCCAACTACACCCGCACAGACGGGGGGACCCTGGAACCAGGGCTGGACCCAAACCGTGAGCCGAACCATTACCAGTAGACCATGAGGCATACGAAGGAGGTACGGTTGCCACACACCTGGAGACCAAGTGGGGATCTAGGAGGCACAGAGGGTCTTGTCGCAAACCCAACTGACGCTTGGCCGACGAATAACTCGAATGAGACACAACGTAGACTGGGGGGGTGGAATCACAGACGACGAACAGGACGAATTGAGCACGATAATACTCGACATAGGACCATAAACCCTAAAGGTTACCTGTGAGACGAACACTAAGGGCCCCAGAGCTATAGAGACCCAAAAGGAAAAGGGCAATTACCCCTTAGACCTCTCGGACCGTACAACGGGACAGCACAGACCCCGGACCACACGCCATAAGCGCTTACTTAGGTAAAGCTCAGCCAGGGGAAACTACCCACTGCACAAGGCGGGTAACAGCCACGCGAGTAATAACAAACCAGCAACCTTCTTGTAATATAGTTGATGATGCATGTTCAGCCATTAGTGTTAGATGATAGGGTCAAGTATAGAACCAAGTTTAGTGGGGGGAAAAACCAAAAAAAAAACAAAAAAAAACGAAGGAACGAAAAGGGGAAAAGATGTATCCTTTCATCTATGCTACCCTGTAACGAACTGCCGATACTCTGAATAATTAAGATTGTTATGAATGAGTCGCTAAGACTTACACTCAGAATAGGTTAAGATTAGCAAATACGCTGTGAACTTAGCATGTTACATACCAGATCTTGTACTCCGTAGTGTGCATTTACAAATTACAGTTTAGACTTAAAATGTATTTTGAAACTCCCATGCCGAATGGTGTATCAATCGTATATTGTAAACGACCCGTACATCTCCCCTGTTTTTTTTCTCTTCTGTATCCCATTTTAAATGCCTTTAATAAAAACAGATTGACAAAAAAAAAAAAGCCCTATTGGACACTATGGAGAACCCCCCCCCCCCCCCCTGCACAGACTTTCATGCCCCCTCCAATGTCACAAGGGCCATGTACAGACCAATCACAGGCTTCACTTGCAGAAGTCTGTGATTGGACCATTTTGCCAGCTCAGACCTCATGTATGTGCTTCAAGACGGTAAGGTTAGGGGAGTTGAGTTTGTGTTTGTTTTTTTAAGGAGGGACTTCAGATTACACCATTAACAAAGTTGACGACCCTATGAGTTGACACAGCAAATATAATCAATGTTGGATCAATGTGAACTCTAAACATTTGCTTTGTTTTCTATTATTTCCTTAAATAAATTTTGTTTATCTTTTATGATAATTCGGATGGTCAGATTCCAATCACATTTGAAGTCAACGTATAGGGTAATACAGATAACCCTTAAGGGTTCATACAATTCCTCACCACTGTATACAGGTTTTCTTATTCTGGGAAATAAGTATTCTTCCTTTCGTAACAGAGAGAAGCATGATACAGGACAGAGGTAGGTCCCAAAGTGTCCCATCAAAACTGTGATGATTGGGAGATGTAAGCCAGATCCTTCTTAATACAATACAATATAAGGGTGTACTCCATAATCAATGTTTTTTACACTCACCAGGACGAGTGGAGACCTGTATAGTTTGTGGTTGGATTATCTGGACATTTGATTCAGGGGTAAGGGTAACTTTATAGTTGGTATTGGGCATTAAGTTCCCCAGCAACACTTCAGTTTGACTTCCAGGCAAACTTTTCCGAACACTCCTGCGTAAGTCAGATTCCAGGGAATACTCCAAAAGGTACCGGTCTTCTTGTTGATTCAACATCCGTGGCCATGTTATACGAAAGCTTGTAGGGGTTATGTCTAAAGCCCGAAGCTGTAAACTTTGGATCGGCTCTGTGAAAGGGCAGATATACCATTTATATAGTTACAACATATATATCGGATAGATAACTACTGCTCACTATAAGACTGAGATAGTCATGCATTTATATTGTAGTGGAGCAACATTACAGCAGGACTAGGCAGATGGGAGTCTCCAAGCACGTTACCTGGCCAGATAAAAAGGGAACAAAATAGGATATTTATTTTAAAGGAAAACTCCTGGCACTGCAGGTACCCTTTCCCTCCCACCTCCCATCCCAGGTAGCTGAAGAGGTGAAAACCCGTTCAGGTCACTTACCTGACACCCCGCCGATGTCCCTCGGCTGTGGTTTCGGGTCGGCGTCGCTCCTCCCAGTAATCACGTCAGCCGGTGGGCGAGACTGATCCTGCCTGCCGGCTGAGGAAACCTAATGCGCATGCACACGCATTAGGTCTCCCCATAGGAAAGCATTGAAAAATATTTTCAATGCTTTCCTATGAGGAATTGAGCGACGCTGGAGGTCCTCACACAGCGTGAGGACGTCCAGTGACGCTCTAGCAAAGAAAATCTTTGCTATGAAAATCTTTGCTATGAATTAGGAAGTGCCCTCTAGTGGCTGTCTAGTAGACAGCCACTAGAGGTGGAGTTAACCCTGCAATGTAATTATTGCAATTTATAAAAAAATTGCAATAATTACAGTTGCAGGGTTAAGAGTAGTGGGAGTTGGCACCCAGACCACTCCAATGGGCAGAAGTGGTCTGGATGCCTGGAGTGTCCCTTTAAGGGACCGTCTACCTTTATATTCCTGTTTTTGATTTAGTTATCTACATGCTTCAATTACAAGTTTAGCAATGAAACTTACTTTATTCCACCTAAATAAAAGAATGCCTGTTATGAGCTATCTGGTCTCAGGGCCAGTGCAAGGATTTTAGCCACTCTAGGCGAAAATATTTTTGCTGCCCCATTCGTTCCACCCATTTATGCAGACTTACATACACTGGCCCACACACACACAAACACACTGACCCCCTCCACACACTCAAACTGACCCATGCAGACACACACACTGACCCATGCAGATACACACTGACCTATAGACACACAGACCCACACACACACACACAGAGACCCATACACACAAACAGACCCATACATACACACACACTGACCCATGTAGACACACACTGACTTATACACACACACAGAGACCCATACACACAAACAGACCCATACATACACACACACACACTCTCTCTCTATCTCTCCAGATAGAGCTTGTAGCCTGCTTGTTGATTGATTAGTGGTTTATCTATTTTGAGCAGTAATAGCTTGTTGGTCTGCCTGGATATTATTTTAGAAGTGATACTATTCTGGATATTATTTTAAAAGTGGCTTGTCTGCATCTGTACATAAATAATGTGCATATGTGACTTACCTTTTCCTTTTATTCTCCCACCCACTTGTCCCCACGTACAGGGCAAGCTGCCGGAGCGAGTGAATCACGTGCCCTTGTGCTGCCGCGATGCTTTACTGGGAGAGGGGTCCTGACTTAGCAGGCTGTGGTGAATGCCAGACCGACGTTCTACTGGGCGCTAGTCTACAAGTAAGTGCTCCCTAGTGCCTGGTAACGCGGCTGGCAGCAGCCGCGATCTGCTCTATACAATTAATTCAGCTTGATAGGGAGGCGGCCAGGCAAGAAGTAATGCCACTGCTGGAGCCCCCCTAAGTAGGCACCCTAGGCGGCCCTGTCTGTTCTGCACCCTGATGTAACACACCAAGCGATACCGCATGTTGTACTGTACAGAGCATTTTTTTTTCTACTATTAAGTGCTGCAGGGAGGAAGGAGAAACAGAATGTAAAGAGAAGAGAAGGAAAGAAGTAGAGGAAAGAAAGAAAGGAAAATGGATGGATGAACGGACAGACAATAATAGCCTAAATCCAGTAAGAGAGGTGTGAAAGACTTTAAATTATAATTTATAGAATTATATAATTGTTATTTCAGATTCTATTGATTAATGGACAGTGTTAAATGTGGCATGCATTTCTCACAATTCAAATAAATTAAATTAATAGATAATTATAAATTTGAATTTATTAAATTTGAAAATTTTCTGCAGCTTAGTTAGTTTTCCAGCTTGCCAACTGAGGTCTAAATATTGATATCCCCTTGCCAGTTCTCCAAAATTCTGTTTTGTCAATAAGCCCACATGAGTCTGTAGATAATAATATGTATGTGGTGTCTAGGATCCATGAAACGTACCAGGCAGAGTGGAGACCCGTATAGTTTGTGGTTGTATAAACTTAACATTGGATTCAGGTGTTAGTGTCACTTGGTAGGTGGCATTAGGGACCAAATTCCCCAGTACAAAACTTGTCTGATCTGCAGGTAGAAGTCTCTGTGTGCTCCTCTGTACATCGGATACTAAGGTATACTTCAATTGGTAACTTTCTTCTCCAACTCGGTCCAACACCCGTGGCCAGGTTAGCCGAAAGCTTCTAGATGTCAAGTCATGAACCTTTATTTGTAATGCTTGGGACCGTTCTATGAAAGGAGAAAATTAATTATAACTACAGACGTATTACATTGGATACATTACTCCTGGTAATAACTGACCTGGAATTTTCATGTGTTTTAAATGTTATGAGGCTTTCTACTTTCACGTTTTCCTGTGCCAGTATTGAACTCCAAATTTCAGCAGATAAAAATGTTGACAATGGAGCTAAGCGAGCTCTCCTCAGTGACATGTGCTAACATGTCTTAAGGGACAACTGTCCCTTCAAAACTATTTGTTAATATAATAATCCTTTCTTCGCGTTTTGAAAGGGAATAGATTTTTGTAACATGAAGTAAAATATGAGAAAAACTTAGCCCTACCTTTAGTATGTGACAGGATCCTTCAGTCATGTACATGCACCTTTGGTCGGACAGTGTTTGAAAACTGACAGTTAGTCTCTATGGTCTAAACTGCTTCTGTGCAGGGAGTGCATCAGCGAAGATCATAGAGACTAACTGTGTTTCTTTTTTGTGTGTCCATTTAAGTTGTGTGTCCAGTCATTTAAGCAGATGTTTCCTTCTTAGGAATAATCTCCTTGATTCATTCACAGATAGAGAATTCCAAGTTTCCATTAATTAAATGGATTCAGAAAGAGTAATATCTTCATCATCACTATCATTTGTTATACCATATTTATTAAGCCAAGATGACCACATGGTAGATCCCTGGCATTTGATCGGTTCTAAAACTAGAACATTTACCACAGAAACCATCGGAATGCTCATGCGGAGGCTCAACTTTTAGAACTTTGTCCAACCATTGTGCTTTTCTAATAACAACCCTCATTGATGAAAAGGCTGGATTTGCTTCTCAGATGCCCCATATGCCACAAATTGAAAAATGAATATGAAAGAAAAAGATTTGTTCATGGGACACCAGTAGGAAGAGGCATTATCAAAAATTCTTCCCATGGGGCCCCCAATAAAATCAAGCTTGTGCTCTTGACAAGTGCCTTTTAGGATGCCTAGCCATGACTATATCTGTCCAATGTAACCAAGTAATCAATATTTAGGATCCACTAAACATACCAGTGAGAGTGGAGACCAGTATTGTTTTGGGTCGGATATTGATGATGCTGGATTTAGGTGTAAGTGTGACCCGGTAGATGGTATTTGGGTTTAAATCCCCCAGTTCCACACTAGTCTGATCTCCAGATAAACTCTTCCGTATAGTCCTCCATATGTCAGATTCCGGTGCATATTCCAATAGGTAAAACTCTTCATTAATTGAAGACGAAAACAGCTGTGGCCATGTTAGTCGAAAGCTTGTAGTTGTTATGTCATGAACCTGCAGTGGTATTTCTTGAATGTGTTCTGGCAAAGGAGAAAAAAAACAAACACATCACATCAACTACATTACTCTATATTACTTGTCTGAATCCTGGTCATAACAAACAAATACATATATTGAGGAAGTCTTCTGAAATAGAATGTAGAATGTTACACTTATATTTTTTCAAGGATTAAAGAGCAATACATGTTATATATAAACTCATTTTGAGAGCACTTTGAGAGTACACATTTTATAGGTTTTCATAATGATGCATACAAATCCTCTTCTAGGCACTTAAAATAATTATTTTTTGATCAGAACTCCCATTTCTTTCAGAGATATATAGCTGATAGTTCCTAGGTTATCTAGGTAGATTTCCGCTTTAACCCCTTAAGGACCAAACTTCTGGAATAAAAGGGAATCATGACGTGTCACACATGTCATGTGTCCTTAAGGGGTTAAGCATCCTAAACAGGTGACTTAAAGGGACACTAGAGTCACCCAGACCACTTCACCTCAATGAAGTGGTCTGGGTGCCAGGTCCCTCAGGTTTTAACCCTTCACATGTAAACATAGCAGTTTCAGATAAACTGCTATGTTTACATTAGGGGTTAAGCCAACCTCTAGTGTCTTCCTGACAGCCGCTAGAGGCGCATCTGCGACGCTGGATGCGAATTTCGCATCTATTGCGCAGAACGTCCATAGGAAAGCATTGAGAAATGCTTTCCTATGGACTGTTTGAATGCGCGTGCGGCACTTGCCACGCATGTGCATTCCGCTCCACTCGGGAGCTGACGTCGGCGAGGGAGGAGAGGTCACCAACGCCGAGGGAGCCCAGCGCTGGATTAAGGTAAGCTGCTGAAGGAGTTTTAACCCCTTCAGTGCCCTGAGGGTGGGGGCACCCTCAGGGCACTATAGTGTCAGGAAAACCGCTTTGTTTTCCTGACACTATAGTGATCCTTTAATATAGTATGCCAGTGAGATGTGTGGGTTATTAGCCCTACTATACTATCGGACTAAAAGCTCTTCAGAATATATCATACTTTATTCCTACCTTTTTTGTGAAACCAAATTAGAGTAAACTTAAATGAGTATATTGCAACATTTTTTATGGTTGACAGATAACAGACATTGCAAGACAAGAAATATACAGCAGTCCTCCCAAAAGTCACTATTTTTGGGTCCACTCCCGCCATCTTGACTTTGTTCCCTGGTGTCCCACTTTTGGGGATACCAGGAAACTGTCCCCAGAAAGCAAGCTATGCACAAGTGAACCATTAGACATGATCTTGGCATTAGGGCCGTGCATAGAAGGCTGCTCCCTGCATGGTTGCCTTCAGTGGGCCACCCTGCTTGATTGTCAGGTAGCCTGGTGTAAATGTACATATATGCCTGGCTGACCTGCCAATATGGTGACACAAGTGATGGGTTTCGTGTCACTAGCCTGTCCCCTATTACTCGGTGCCTATAAATTCAGTACTTATAGGAAAGGATGGATTTATAGACAACAGAGTAGGGTGAGGATATGAAAAATGTATGCTACTAAATAGGATGATTTTTTTTATATATGTTCTCATTAAAGTATGCATTTAGACCTCTGATAATCCAGAGGTAATTATATTGAGAATGTGTGTAAATGTACATATATGCCTTGCTGACCTGCCAATATGGTGACACAAGTGATGGGTTTCGTGTCACTAGCCTGTCCCCTATTACTCGGTGCCTATAAATTCAGTACTTATAGGAAAGGATGGATTTATAGACAACAGAGTAGGGTGAGGATATGAAAAATGTATGCTACTAAATAGGATGATTTTTTTTATATATATGTTCTCATTAAAGTATGCATTTAGACCTCTGATAATCCAGAGGTAATTATATTGAGAATGTGCAATATTATAAAGTATCCCATCATTGGAATCTATCAAACACACCTGGGAGAGTGGAGACTCGTATCGTTTTTGGCCGGATTATGCGTACGTTGGATTTAGGAATGAGTGTCACTCGATAGCTGGTGTTCGGAGTCAAGTTGCTTAGTACTGTGCTAGACTGATCTCCGGGCAAAATATCCTGTTTAGTCCTACTATTTTCAGATTCCACTGAATATTCCAAAATGTAACTTGCTCCTTTGACTTGAGACAACAAGCCTGGCCAGCTCAGCCGAAAGCTAGTACTTGTTATATCATGAACCTGCAGTGATATTTCTTGAATTGGTTCTGTGAAAGAGGAGAAATACCATTATAGCTACGAAATAATGCATGAGATATTTTACTCTGGTCATAACAGGCATGTTGTTTAAATTTAACATGAATAGGGACATGTTACTGCAGGAATGGGCTGCTCAAGTCTTCAAGTCTCATTAATGAGTTAGCTTGTAAAGAAGCCATATGTGTTAAACAGAAGTCAATAAAAATCATGAGTACACGTTTTTATGAGAAATATGTCAGTAGAACATTTTTACAGGCAGACTTATATATTTATTTTTCTTATCAGGGCTATGATTCATGTGAAGGTGTAATTTGTACTGAGATCCCAAAGCGATGATGTAATACACTAAGTCATTTATTACCAGTATTATGTACTACAGAAAGATGTATTGAGCTGTGATAACTTACATTTCAATACCACAAGAGAATCCACAGTAACATCTTACTATATTATTCTTCAAAGCCTACGTACCACAAAACTGTAGAAACATTATATTTTTGTATATAGATTGCCCACAACGTGGGTGTTACTGTAAAACTCACCCAACTGTTTTGGGACAAATGACCATGCAATCCTTGGTCAGCAGTGGTTGGCACATACAATAATTATGGGGGTTGTACTTCCCCCGGTAATTAGGAGGGCACAAATTAACACACCTGCCAAATTACTGGGGTAAATGTTCTCCAGTGAATGACACCTTACAGCAGGTTGAGATCTATTAAACATACCTGGCACAGTTGAGACGTGTATCGTTTGTGGCCGGATTGTATGCACATTGGATTTAGGAATGAGTGTCACCCGATATGTTGTATTTGGAGTTAAATTCGCCAGTACCGTACTAGTCTGATCTCCAAGCAAAATCTCCTTAATGGTTCTACTTGTGTCAGATGCCAGGGAATACTCCAAAAGGAAGCTCTGTATTTTAACTCGAGACTGCAGGCCTAGCCAGGTCAGCCGAAAGCTGGTAGTTGTTACATCATGAACCTGCAATGATATTTCTTGGATCGGTTCTGTGAAAGCGGAATGATGTCATTATTGCTACTTCACATTGCATCAAATACATTTCTACTGTCCTAACAAGCACAGGACTTCCACGCATCATACATAAATCAGGACATGTTTCTTCAGGAGTGGGCAACTCGAGTCTTCAAGTTTCATTAACGGTACAAATTGTAAATAAAATATAAAGGTTACATATAGATCAGACTTATGAAAAGGTCATCTTTTTCAGATAATTATTAGCAAAATATTCTTTATAGGTTAATTGGTAGAGGATGATTTCCTCTCAAACTTTTATCCACTTGCATTTAGAAAACGCCATCATATTTTACATATGATAACTATTTTTCTTATCTTTTATAAGTTACAAGCTCAAAAGCAGTGTTGTCAGATTTTCCCTAAAACCCACATTTATTGTGAAGCATATCAAAAAGTGAATTTCTGTCTCCTAAATGTATTGTTACCCTTTGGGTCTTCTTCCCTAATCTCCCTTAGAATACTTGCTTGTTTAAGTAGGGCTCTCGTTACCTCTTGTTTCTGAAATAAAAACTGTATTTATTGGAGTTTTGAAAGCATAAAGTAATCACCAGCAGATACGATATGCACGTGACACTGCATCAACTTTGCACACTTCGGTGTAGACTCTACACAAAAGGGGTGATAAACTGCTCCCCGTTTTCCAACTGGTGTTGGACAACTCCAATAATTCTGTATCAGCTATGGTTGCTAGATAATTATGGGAGTTGGCAGAACACACAGCCTTAGTGGAGGAGAAGTTTTTATTTTATTTTATTTTTTTATCTCTGGAGTGAAAGCTCTCCAATTAATCCAACCTAACATGATGTCTTTCAGAGAACCAACTGTAATATGATAGTAAATACAAATGGCATTAGTTACATTCAAGGTCATTCACTAACGTGAGAATTCAAAGTGTTTGAACAGTTTGGCTAGAAGTATTTGGACAGAAAATAAGAAAGTGAATATGACACATAAATATTTAGGTTACAGGAAAGATGTCTTTGTCACCTATTTACTAGTTTAATGTTATAATAAATGTATATTACAGAGCATTATAAAATAAACACCCTCCTTTTGGGAGCCTACATTAAAATATTTACACCTAAATAGACATGACATATATTCTCTAAGTATAAGGTTAAACTCCTTCTAAATGTTCAATATTAGAATAATGAGTTAAAAAAATTTAAGAATATTGAAAGTTGAGGAATCGTACCCCAGTCTGGGGGAACCTCAATCGAGGGCTGATGGAGAACGGTAATAACAAAAACAGTGGAAATCCTACCCTTATTAATACTACGGGTCAAAAGACAAGAAAACAAAAAACATCTAAAAACTACTCCAAGGGAAATAAATAAGCTAATCAACTTCCATCCACAAGGAAAGGAAAATAATGCCAGTCCTATAGCACAAAAGGATGAGGTAGGTCTTGAGTGTAGGTAAACACAAAGGAGGATCCAGGAAGGGTTATATCCACCAGTTCTCCCTCTTTTTGGGTCCCTAGTCTACCGTTCTCTCTCTTTTTGGGTTGGAGGGGGTACCCATAATACTTTTATTATTATTAGAATAGTGTGTCCTGTATTACTTTTTTACACATACCTGGGAGAGTGGAGACTTGGATCGTTTGTGGTCGGACTAAACGGAAGTTGGATTTAGGAGTAAGTTTCACCCGATACGTGGTATTCGGGGTTAAGTTGCTCAGTACCATGCTAGTCTGGTCTCCAGACAAAACCATCTGTATAGTTCTACTTGTGTCAGTTTCCAGAGAATACTCTAGAAGGTAATTTTCATCTTTAAGAGGAGACAGCAGTCCTGGCCAGGTCAGCTCAAAGCTGGTAGTTGTTACATTGTTCACCTGCAGTGATATTTCTTGGATCGGTTCTGTAAAGGGGAGCAATATAATTATTGATACCACATATTCTATCAGACACAATAATCACAATAAAGTCTCTCCACAGATTCTCCATCAAATGAAGGTCTGGGCTTTGACTGAGCCATTCTAAAATATCCAGATGCTTGATTTTAAAGTGTTCCAGCGTGGCCTTGGCTGTGTCTCCACAGTCATTATTCTACTTGAATTTGAGTGGTCTCCTCAGTCTCAGTTGTCTCAGAATTGCAGCGGTGGCTTAGCAACATTTTTGTTTTGTGCTAAGGTAATAATAATACATTTTAGGTTTATCATACCAGAGTAATGTCTTTCATGTTTGGGAATGCTGCTACCCCAGGTCTTTTGTCCAATTCTAAAAAGAATTATGATTTTATTTTCTCAACAATGGGACTTTTAGAACGTATCTCCCCTTTGTTTATTTGCAACATATTCATGAATGTCTCTATACATAGCTGAACTAACCATACAGACAACTTAGGTGGCCACCTAAGGCCAACTTTTAGAGAGGAGCCCAAGAACCATGCTTGCCAAGCTTGATAATTCACCATGTCTTGTGGATGTTGAGCCTCAACAAGTAACCTGTGTAGTACGGTACCCTGAGGGATCTTAATCCTTCTCTTCTCCGATCTGGTGTTAGTTTTTAAAAAGCAATTCTAGACCAGAGTTCTAAAAGAAAATTAATCATTACTGACACTACCCTCAATTGTGATCGTACAATAAAATATGGTACTTACTGTCAGATATTTAGGATCCATTGAACTTACCATGGAGAGTGGTAACTTTTATAGTTTGTGGGTGGAAATACTGAATATTGGATTCGGGAGTGAGTGTAATCCAATAGGTGGTATTAGGGGTTAGGTTGTCCACTAATGCGCCAGTCTGATCTGCCGTCAGAATTTTCTGTACACTCCAGCGTTTGTCAGATTGTAGTGAATAATCCAAAGTGTAACTTTCTTCTCTCTGCATCAACAACCGTGGCCATGTTAGTCTAAAGCTCGTAGTGGTTATATCAGAAGCATGGAGCCTTTTCGAATGGATCAGATCTGTGAACAAGAGAGAAAAGAATTGCATGGGAATAATCACTCTGTTTGAGACAACATGATCAGGCTAAAGATACACTGTAGTCTGTATCACTGTCAACTGTGTCGCCATAGCAATACCTTCATTAAAAATAAAAACTGAGGGTTATGTGGATAAGGAAAGTAGTACAATTTCAGTGGTAGACATTTGTATCTGTGTTTATGTATAAATATATTACTGCCAGAAATGCACCCTGGTGAAGTATCAGCTGCTAACTAGAAAACACATTATTTAGTTAATTACAAATAAAGAAAATGCCAATGGCATAGAGGTCTATGCCAACAAGTGAATGACAGTGGAAACAGGAGAACAGTCCAACAGGTGGTTCTCCTGCTCTTCATCACAGTGCAACTAATTGAGCAAGTGCATCTTGGATTTGCTGGGAAATATAAGAATGGAAAGAGACGCATCCTTCCAAACTTGCTCCTCTGCACTGGGTGGATGCCGGAATGTTGTCATCATAGAAGAAGACTGTATTGCTTTAGGAAGAGTTCCCAAGCAGTACCAATTGTCTTGGAGAATGTGTGGAAGTTCAAAATCCACAGGCCCCCGACCGTGGCAGCATTGGTTGGCCATAAGGCAACTGACTAAATAATTATAGTTATCATAAAAGATAAATCAATTGCTTTAGGAGCAGTTATGCCCATGTTGGCAGGTGTTGGATCTGGGATGGAGGGGTTGGGGAGCCAACATGAGGGACAGTATGCAGAATTTACATGCGACATGAAAAACATGGTCTATCTACATGTCCCCTTATTATAGCCGGTTCCTCCTTTTCTAAACTGTCCGCGACTGAATACATGTGATTGTATCACAGACTTCCACATAAATAAAATGTAAAAGATATGAACATTACCAGATTGCCATTTTGTAAAGCACAGAAATTAACGTTTCATACTTTACGACTGTGCGATTAAATGTACTACAGAAGTGAAAAAATAATTGCTGCTCTTTCTCTGGATTCTGAGTGTAGATGTTATATACCGCAAAATTATTTTCATATACAGCCTCCACAACATCGTTAAAATGGGTGACATGAAAGGATAGTCACCTTTCCCACAAAGATCCGTTGCAATGCTACTCATCTGAAAATTAAATGGCAAAATCTTGGCTAAAGTTTTATTATTTTAAATGTAATTCTATATATTCAATTCACCATAATTCCGTGTTTAGAGGTTAGAAATGATTGGGAGGTTATTTTATATTCTACAGGACAGTATAACCTCCTAATCAAATCTGGACTGCAATTGTGTTTAAAGCTCCCCAGTTTAAATAAATTACGTGTGTGTGTCTCTCCCCCCCCCTCCTCCTCCCCCTCATAATTGCTTACCCAATTCCACAAAGTTTCACTTTTTGGTTAATTAAAATTCTACAAAGTGTGCTCTCGCATACTTCTCTTACTGGAATTGTGTGGGTAAAATGAGCATCTGTGGGTTCCTTACTGGCACTGCCAGATCAACTATAGCACTATAGCGAAATGTGCATGAGCAATACATGATAAGTGCTACCCAGTACAATATAAAATTCATATATACATTCTATATAATAAAGGCCATCACTTTTCAAACCTAGCTCATCAGTATACATAAATTACATATGCATTCAGGAAAACAAACGCCCATTGACACAAATATATCTAAAACAAAAATTTCATATGTTTTGTTTTAATTTTTAGGAAACTGGTTTGTGAATATGTATTACTAAAAAGTGGACACTAGATGGCAGTATTGTTTCTTTTTTGGCTGCTTGAACGTTCTCATCAAAAGAAATGCTTTTAACCCCTTAAGGACCAAACTTCTGGAATAAAAGGGAATCATGACATGTCACACATGTCATGTGTCCTTAAGGGGTTAAAGGGGTCATGGTACAAATATATTCATTTGTGGAAAAAGTACAGAGCTTCCAAACCCCCTATGGATTAAGTATTCAATAGAAGCATCTGGATGTATAATTGGTAGTTTGTGTTACAGGATAACCAGCTGAGCTCCATTTAAAATAACTACTATTTATAATCAGAGCTTTATGTTTTCCCCAGTGATTCCAGGTGTATTAAACTATATTCCATTGTGAGGACAGAGAAATTTCAATCTGCGGGCCAGTACGAAGCATTAAGATAGCTGAGGGTCCTCTTTATGGGAAAACGATTGCTTTCGTATTTGTTAATTTACTAGTAAACAATAATACAAAGTAACATAAAATAAAACATTTCACTCAATAAACTTTAGATTTTTATAAACTTTTATAGATACAATTATAGTATTCTTTTTTTTTTCTTTTTTTTTTTTTACCACTACAGTGAGCCTTAGAGAGTCTGGTTCACAGAGGGTGGCCAGATTCACATCATATCTTCATCCTAGTGGGTGATACATGAAAAGTGCTACCTTGGGGTATGCTAGGTTAGCAATCATACAGAGCAGAAAGGACGTGAATTCGTCAATTAAGGACAAAGTCCAGCGGAACATTCATGATAATGCAACCAATTCTCAACACATTAATAAATGATCTTGAATTAGGCTTTGAAAGCCATGTTTCAGTGTTTGCAGATGGCGCAAACCCTGTAAAGTAATACAATGTGAGCAGGATATTGCTTCGCTGCAGAGGGATTTACA
The DNA here is from genome assembly GCF_036172605.1 of Pelobates fuscus. NCBI lineage: Eukaryota > Metazoa > Chordata > Amphibia > Anura > Pelobatidae > Pelobates > Pelobates fuscus. The sequence goes on along the minus strand of NC_086327.1, from coordinate 106,819,553 downwards.
CAGGTTGGGGGACTGAGCACTCAAACGGCAGATGAAATAAGGTAGGAAAAATGCAAAGTTATGAACTTCGTGGTAAAGAATGTAAAGCCATTTAAACCCTAAACGGTAGTGATGAGCAGTTGTATGGACAGACTGCCCTTAGTTTAGTTTACTTATTGGGGTTTTGTCCCTGGGCTCCCAAAAAGTGGCACACCAGAGAGCTAACCCGGGACAGTAAAACAGGGACTGAAATATGGGATTTCTTGCAGAGCGTAGAACTGTTGGGAGATATGCTTCTTACACCAAGGCTTCACCCAAACATTTTCCTGCCTATATCTACTAAATAATCCATCCATTCTCTGCTGACAGTGTGATCAACTCCAGCCCCTGTGAATAATACATCCATTCTCTGCCGACAGTGTGATCATCTCCAGCAATAATCTATCAATTCTCTGTCAACAGTGTGACCATCTCCGGTCCCTGCCAATAATCCATCCATTCTGTGCCGACAGTGTGACCATCTCAGGCCCCTGCCAATAATCCATCCATTCTCTGCCGACAGTGTGACCATCTCCGGCTCCTGCCAATAATCCATCCTTTCCGTGCCGACAGTGTGACCATCTCTGTCCCCTGCTAGTAATCCATCCATTCTTTGCCGACAGTGTGACCATCTCCGGCCCCTGCCAATAATCCATTTATTCTTCTGCCAACAGTGTGATCATCTCCAGCTCCTGCCAATAATTAATCCATTCTTCTGTCGACAGTGTGATCATCAATAATCCACCTTTCACTGAGCAACATCAGTACCCAAGCACACAGGAGGCATGGAACCATAATGGACAATAAGAGCAGCAGAACACTCAGTCTGTCTGTCTAGTATTCAAGATCCTTGTGAAAATGTTCCTACCACCTTTATCTATCCATGATCCACCCATCTATCCATCCGTCCATCTGTATTAGATTGGCACCCACCATCCTCTCCTATTGGATAGAGGTGCCAAAACCTCTTTGGCTGGGCCAAAACGAGTAAGTCGTAAACCTTGGTCAGAAAAATATATCTCAGCTACTCATGGCTACAGTGCAGTGCCCATACACCTCCACAGTAAGGTAATAAGATCCCAATAGAGAGCAAAAAAAATATCACGTTAGAAATTCCTGCTATCCTTTGAGGGAGCTGACAGGATCATATTGATATTCTAAGAAGCTGTGTCTTAGTCTGACCATTTAGTCATAATCTTGTGTCATTATAATGTACACTGTTTAGAATTGTTTTCTATATCTGTTGCTTCAATATTGAGTTTATAATTGTAACATTTACTGACCTTAGAAACAGGTCCCACTTTTTTATATTTAGTTTTGGTCCTGTAAATATCTACATCTGCCCTTGATACAAGTAAGCAATTTTCATCCCAGGCTTCCAAACCAGTAAGCAGAACAATTCTGCAGGAGTACGTTAAAATTTAATTTCTTTTATTATGAATCCAATATATAACAGCTCCAAAAAGTAGACCGATAAAAGCATTGCTTGGACCAATTCAAATCTCAATTATAAAACATATCGACTTGGGATAATGTGTTTCATGTACGGAAATGCTCTGTCACATCATCTTTGACATTTATTAAGAAAGTGTATCTAGACTCACGAAACGCGTTGGATTGAGTCTAAATGACTTGAAATAGAAAAAAGTAAGTTCATCCAAAATATTCAGAGTTCTATTATTTGAACTTTTTATATGTAGAATTAATAATAAATGTGATGGGATTTTAAAACATTAGGGATTGATCAAGACATGCTCTGGCCCTTCGACAGTCCTGATTTCATTGGGACATTCCTGATTTCAGCGGGACAGTCTCAATTTCAGTGGCACACTCCCGATTACATCAGTGCAACTTTGTTGCATAAGGGGATACTATACCCTTGCAGATATGTATTTTTCAGCTTCCAGGTATAAGTTGTTGGTAAGTTCAGCATATCTATAGGAACCCAAAAGCCATATGGGAATAGTTGCTAATCCTTTCCACCCCTGTAAGATAAGAGTTCTTAAAAAAGTGTAACGTATTCATCCGCTTATAAAAATGTGGTTAATGGCATTTACGGTCCACACAGGAAAAGTTGTGCCGAGCAGCAACCAAATCCACAGAAGGGTTAATGCTGAGCAGCAATTATGCAAATGCAATCCAACTTGTGCATACAACAGGCAGAAGGACATTATTCTCCTCCCCTATAGTCAGTTGTTCCACGAATAAGATCAGAACTCACAGACCAGTACGGGAGGCTTCTGATTGGTCGAGCCACTTACTGCTCATGGCGAGGGTTCCCTGTAGCTGTAGAAAGCCTATCTCAGCGGTGCAGCTACATCATGCCTTATTTTCTATCTTAATATCCCTATTTTCTAGGAAATTCATAATTTTAACAGAGCTCCACAGCAAAAATACTCTCAGTAATGAAAATACAATAAATGTGTTTAGAAATCAGGCTGTGTAAATAAGATACATTGTTTTTTTTATCTAGATTACATTGTAGATGCAGACATTTGTAATTTACCAAACAAATTCTTAAATCAGTTTCGCCCCCGGACACACCTTTATACCACTCCCCCCCCCCCCCCCACCTAAAATTTAAGTGACCCTCTTTGTCGATTGGAAATGTTGGGTAATATGCTCATGACCTCTAAAGGAGAGTGCTTTTTTATTTCATATTTTGTTTCATATATTTTTAAATGATTATGTGAATAATGCAATAAAAGTAGGGGTAATTTTTTGCTTATATTTACTGTTAAAAATGTCATACAATTATTTGTTTTTAAAGGCTAATTAATCTATGCATTCCCTAGTTCACAGGTCATCCAGGGAGCAGAGCAAGAGGAGGTAATGAAATTTAGGACCTAGCACCCACCTATTAATTACGGTAAGTGCTACAGAGAAAATACATTTTAGGATGGGAATCTTTGGAAGAACACTGTGAGCTTAGGAAACATTAGCTATTTTCATTCTGTTGAAGATTTACTGAGAACATAATAAGTGTTTAGCTTTTTGCCGCATAGTATATTAATATTCATGGACTGAGTCTGAGTCCTAAACAGATGGGAAATTAAAAATATCTGATATTTGAGGAATTCATTAATATGTAAATGATTTTTTTAGGACAGAATGGGTCTATTCACTAAATAGAAACGTGTAAAACTGTGGACTTGTAAAATTAAGAATATAATACTCAATATGGGAAAAAAGTATCTTGCGGCAATATCAAACTGTATTGGACATACTGTGCCCCTTGGCTGGGTTATCCTACATTTTTTAGGTCACTAGAACTTGTGAATTTGCCTTAGCGATATGAGGGTCTACATGAAATTTCACAAGAAACAGCTGATGGGAAATAAAAGGAATGTTTCGGACATCTTCTCTATTGCCTCATTGACACAATTTGCTAAAAATCAGTTCCTAAAGGAGACAGAGTGGTCCCTACTTTGTTACGTTGACTTCTACAACAACATAAACATTCTAATATTCTATGCAATGCTGTAAAGTGACTGTGCCACTTTAATTAATGGCAGCACATGAATTCTACATACTCCAGTGCCGGGAGGTACTTTTAGTCCTTGCCCAAGAGAATACAGAATGTATATGTGACCAGAAAATAAAGTGTCACAGTCGCCCTAATTCCTACGAACCCCGCTGATCTGCAGGAACAAGAATATTATTTGAATGCTGAGACTCTAGACCACAGTAGCGTTCTCTGGGGAGGTGGCAAACAGACAGCAGGATAGCAAAGAATGGAAAGGTTTAGTAATGGAAAATTTAGGCAAAAATGAAAGTTGTGACTATAGCTCTGTTGCAGATTTTTTTCAGATATTTTGACGTCAGTTTTGCAAACTAGTTTTCAGTTCACTGCCATTCGACCAATCGATGTTTAGAAAATAACCCTTGAGGAATAAAACACATCGCTCACGCTCTAGCACTAAAAGTGTTAATACGATTAAACCCTTTTAACCAGGGTCTATCTCGTCCCATCGGCAGATCTGCCAGTGGCATGTGGCATTGGACACACACAACAAGGCATGATGGCAGAACTCATGACAGATCGAATTCCTTGGCAGAGGAAACACCCTGAATAAAGAACTGATTCTTTCATTACTAAACAGTTTCTGAAATAAAGAACTACCTTTATACTCCGTGAGAATGAAAAGCTTTTATGTATCTAACATTTGGAGGGCAGCTGAAAAATTGAATTAATTTTTTTGTGAAAATAGCTTTTTGTGAAAACCCCCCAAATATATGGTGTTCACATAGCGATAGTGCAGATACCTACCTAAATCAGGTGTGGGCAACCTTTGGCACTCAAAATGGATTAGAACGTTAAGAGCATCATGGGAGATGTAGTCCACAACATCTAGAGTGCTAAAGGTTTCCTACCCCTGACCAAGAACAAATATCATCGAGTGTTTACACTTTACATTTTCTTCAGGACAGCAGATACGCTCTACTCACCGCATACCTGCCAACAAGTTATTCAACCCAAGATGGACACCATACTATTAAACACATTACTGTGAGTTTCATAGAGCTGTACACAACACTGCACAAAGTATTGTATATATACCTATTTTTCTATTTGCCATTTTAGGTGTGCCATACTGATTTCCAGGTCAGTCCCCCTTATGTAAAGTGTGCCATCTTCCACCCCCCAATTACACGAAACCAAAGGATGTTCATTTCCAGCATGAATCGTGCCAGTTTTCTTTGCCGAAACAGCCAAGTGATACCCAGTACCTTGGCATTACCCAGAAAAACAACTTACCAAACTTACCAACATTCCCCAACCCCTAAATATATGTAAGCATTAGGGGATCTCTTAATAACCCTTCCCTAAAATGTCAAATATTTTTAACAAACAAAATTCAGCCAAACAATAAATGCAAGGCCTCATGCTCTGACCCTAATAGGCATTTTTATCCCCATCAGGACTAGGGGGTTAAGAACATACTGGCACATCGTTTTGTCATGAAGGAGTTTAAACAAAAAAACAAAAACTCACAAAAGGAACACTGTCCAGAAGAACTACAGCTCAGTGTAGTTGTCCTGGTGAGTATAGTCAATCCCTGCAGGCATTTTAATGTTAAAGGCAGTGTTTATATTGCTGCCTAGGAACACAATCCAGTGACAGACCCGGCTACTTGTGCTGCTTCTAGGGTCAATGCAACACATTCAGCAACTCCACGTTCTGCATGGAGGCGCCGAATGTTCCTCATAGAGATGCATTGATTCAAGGTGCGGAGGTGCTGATTGGCAGAGCGTGGTGTTCCCTGCCCTATCTATCTATCTATCTATCTATCTATCTATCTATGTGCAAAAATCAAGAAAGTTATGGTGGGGAAAAATTGTGGGAAAAACCCCTTCCACCAGAAGTCAGTAAAAAGTCAATACAAAGTTAAACAAATATCTGCACACCAGTCAAGCCATAAGAACTAGTTTGTTGTACGATTGTACGGTAAATATGACTAGGTGGGTGGTTGGATGATAAGTGGGACAGGGCTAAGGTAGGGTGTTTGTGTGTATGTATATGTGTGTGTGGAGGCGGCTTCTATTATTGTTTGTGGGAATGCTACTTATGGGGTTGTCTGTATGGTGGTGGCTGGTTGTTGTGTTGCATTTTGGACTCTAGTGGCAGAAGAGGGGCTTTAGTGAGTGGGATGTGGCTATAGTGGGGTTATAGGGGCTGTAGTGGGGAAATAGGGGCTATAGTGGGGGGATAAAGGCAATAGTAGAGTGATAGGGCTATAGTGGGGAGATAGTGACTGTAGTGAGGGGATAGAGGCTGAAGTGGTGGAAGAGCAGCTGCAATAGGCAGTGGCGTACACACAACCCATGGGGCCCCGGTGCGAAAACTGATCCATGGGCCCCCCCCCCGCGCTTACTCTGCGCGGGCTGGGGCCGCAACACATGGCGGCGGGCACCTGGTCGCAGGGCTGCGAACCGTGCGACCGCGGTATGTACGCCAGTGCATGCATAAACACATACACTTAAAGGACCACTACAGACACCCAGATCAAATCAGCTCAATGAAGTGGTCTGGGTGCCAGGTCTCTCTAGTTTTAACCCTGCAGCTGAAAACATAGCAGTTTCAGAGAAACTGCTATGTTTCACTGAGGGTTAATCCAGCCTCTAGTGGCTGTCTCATTGACAGCCGCTAGAGGATTTTCTGTGATTCTCACTGTGAAAATCACAGTGAGAAGACGCTGAACGTCCATAGGAAAGCATTGAGTAATGCCTCTTGCCACGCATGTGCATTCGGAGCTGAGAGGCGGATCGGGACGGAGAGATCCCCAGCGCCAAGGGAGCCCGGCGCTGGAGAAAGGTAAGTGCTTTAGACACACACACACTCTCATGAACAGACGCACACATTTACAGACACACACTCAGTGACACACACACACTCAGTGACAGACACACACACACTCACTGACACACACACACACACTCACTGACAGACACACACACACTCACTAACACACACACACACACTCACTAACACACACACAAACACACTCACTAACACTAACACACACTAACGTACTCACTAACGCACTCACTAACGCACTAACACTCACACTAACTAACACACTCACTAACACACTCACTAACACTAACACTCACTAACACACTCACACTATCACTCACACTAACACAATCACTCACACTAACACAATCACTCACACTAACAGTAACACAATCACTCACACTAACACACTCACACTAACACACTCACTCACACTAACAGTAACACAATCACTCACACTAACACACTCACACTAACACACTCACTCACACTAACACACTCACTAACACACTCACACGTTTTTTTTTTAAAATTTAATCCCCCCAGCCTCCTTACCTGTGGGAGAGCTGGGGGGATTCCCTGGGGTCCAGTGGTGTTGCTGGCCCTGCTGTCACCCGGCTGGCGGGCGCGCGAGGGAGCACTGTCTCCTGGGTGCTCCCTCTTCAGCTCCCTCGCGCGCCGCGTACTGATGCCGGAGCCGGAAGATGACGTCATCTTCCGGCTCCGGTTTCATTGCGGTGCGCGAGGGAGCACTCAGGGGACAGTGCTCCCTCTCGCGCCCGCCAGCCGGGTGACAGCAGGGCCAGCCTCGGGGGGCCCGGAGGTGGCCGGCTCTTGGGCCCCCCAGCAGAAGAGGCTGGCCCTGTGGGTACATACCTGGGTCGCAGGGCGGCCGGGCCCCCTGGTGGGCCGGGTCGCAGCCGCGACCCCTGCGACCCCGGTATGTACGCCACTGGCAATAGGGGAATAGAGGCTATAGTGTGGGATAGTGGCTATAGTGGGAAGATAGGGATATATGGGCAATAGTAGGGGGAATGACTCTAGAGGAAGGATATAGACTACTGTGTGGTGGATAGTGGCTAAACTAGATATGCACTAGGGTTATGAGGGTTTTAGTGGGGATATAGTGGCTGTAGTGGGGGTACAGGGGTTGTAGTGAGGGACAGTGGCCGTAGTGGGGGGCTAGTGTATATAGTGGGGGAAACGTGGTTGTAGTGGAAAGGATAGTGGCTATAGTAAGGGAATAGCTACTGCAGTGTGGGCATATGGGATGTAGGTGGGAAGTAGGGACTATGGGGGGTATTGGAGCTATAGCGGAGGGGTAGGGCTGTAGTGGGAGGATAGGGACTCTAGTGAAGGTACACAGACAATAGTGGGGGTAGTGGCTCTAAAGGGAGTGGCTGTAGTGGGGGTTATGGGTTGTAGTGGAAAGGATAGTGGCCACAGTGGGGACTCCCCTGTTGCAGTCAGCCGCCATGCCTTCGAAGACGTCTGCATGGCTGCTGATAGAGAAGCTATGAATTGGAAATAGGCATGTGTGGCTAAACTGCATTATTTGATTCCAGGTCCTTGTTTCACTTGTTTCTGGAGGAGGAAGCACCTCTAGTGGTTGTTAGGATTAAAGCCACTGGAGGTGTATCTACAAAACTGCAATGTTTTATATCGCAGGGTTGAATTCACAGGACCACTACACCCAGACCATTTCATCAAAATTTTGAAGGGGGATTTGCAAATTTAGAGTAATAGTAGAGCATGAGAGCGTGAGTTTACTTGGTTTTAAAATATTCTTTTGGGCAACCCTATTAATAGGATTAAATATACTGAACATGATTAAATTTGCCAGCACCCTTTTCATACTCCATAGTATACATTCATTAATTTAGCGGCAAAGTGCTGGATTGTGCATAGTTAAGTTTGTTTATAACTATGAGTCTGAGTCAGCGTATTAGGTTTCATAGTACAAGGGATCAGTTAGTCACATCTTTCTGACTCAGTAGTAGATTTACTCAGTTTATACTTGCTGCGTCACAGTTATACAAATAGCAGCCAGAAGTATAAAACTAGGAGCAATATCTAAGCCGAAGGCGTGTGTCACTGACTCGAGATGGTCTAAAGATAAAAGATATGTTTACATCACCCAGCTATTTTGAGTGACAAACATGTTAGCAAATGCCACAAATAACCTCACATGAAGTGACAAAATAAAAAAGGCTAGCGAGTAGGATAAATGATGACATTCTAAGATATTTTATTAGTCAATCCAATACAATTCAATAGGTGGGAGATTAATTATTTTATTATTTAATTAAAGGTATAACACTATAGGGTGAATAATACAAACGTATATTAGTGACCCTATGGTGTTAAAAACACTATTTAGCTTCCTGACTCCCCTTACCCCCCTTTAACCCCACCTTAAATAATTAGAAAACTTATGTTTATTCGGGCACTGCTTCAGCCTCCTTGGCTGAAATTATCAGAATTGATGATCTCAGCCAATCGAATGCTTTCCCAAAGGAAAAGCATTGCCGAGCCTGAATCAATGCAACTCTATAGGGAAAGCTCTGTGCCTAAATGGAAAACATGGAGATGCTAAATATCAGTGCTGCTAGTGGCCTTCTGAGGAGTCACCTGGAGGTGTCCCTACGGAGCAATGTAAACACTGCCTTTTCTCTGAAAAGGAAGTGTTTAGAGCAAATACCTACAGGGACTGACTATACTCACCAGATCAACTACAATTAGCTGTAGTTGTTCAGGCTACTATAGTGTCCCTTTAATGCTTAATGTAGACATGTCATTTAAAAAAAAAAGAAGAATACCAGGAGGGAGCATCAGCGCCTGGTGGGGACCTAGTTATAGGGCAAATTCTTGCTAAACAATTTGCTCCATTACCAGGTAACCAGGCCAGGGTACTCATGGCACCATAACCACTACTCCAGGCTGTATTGGTTATAGTGCTTGGACTAACGCGTTAAAGTAAAAAGAAAAAGCCCAGCACTATGGGTAGTCCTCTTTTCAATATGTCACTTAAAAAATAACTGATTTTGTTTGTTTTGGAAACCGTTAGGGTTATTCACCAAATTAAAAATTACCAGAAATTTAAAGTGAATTAAAAATGAACTTCACAATTTAGGCCAAAATAGCAGAATTAGAAAAATTTAATTTTTAGTTTGGGTATTTAGATACTAAATTTAAGGGTATTTTAGCCTGAAATTTAAATGTCACGTTGATTTCCTGGCAATTCTCCCTGTGTGTATTTTCCTAAAATATTCTGGAAAATTACATTTGGATGTCCTGGTAATTGTGACCTTCATTGAACATTATAATTCTTACTTTCTACATGTCATTAGTTTTTTTTTTGTTATATACCGGAGATTTTGCAACTTTGCACATTACCAAGTCAAAATAAGAACATGACCAACATACCAATGATGGAGTCCCGAAGCTCCTTAGTAATTATAGGGAGGTCATCCACATCTACAAAGTGAAGGTGTTTCTCAGACGGTTGGCTCGCTGCTTCTGATAACTCCAAGTAGTTTCCCCCACCAGTGCTTACAATAAAAACTGTAACACCTAAATCCTTGAGAAATTGCATAGATTTAGAGATGTCATCTGTGGACAGACCATCTGTTACCCATACCATTACTTTTGGAACATCAGCCCTAGATCCAAATGTTCCAGCTGAGAGGTTATCCTTAACATAAGAAATGGCTTTTCCTGTATTTGTATCACCCATACGCTGTTTGGTGTCCCGTATGGCTTTTTGTATCTCATGGCTAGAACCATGTTGGTCAAAGGAAAATTCCAGAGATGGTTCAGTGCTGATGTGTACAATGCTTGCCTGGACATCTTGTGGACCAAAGGTAAATGGACCCAGAAGATCCCCAATAAATTCCTTGACTTTAGCAAACTCATGGTACGAGACACTTCCCGAACTATCCAGAAGGAAGAGAAGGTCACCCTCGGAATCCGGGACAGAACTTGGAGAATCTGAGAAAAATAAATAAATCAGTGTTAATTTAAGTGAAAATTGACTCTTGGAATTGTGAGCCATATTTATCACTGGAAAACCAGAGCAAGTCTGGGCCATAAATATGGACCAGTCATCATCATGAAATGTAATTTCTGAACTCAGCACTTTGTACCTTAATAACTATGGTCTGGTATTATTAATTTCCTAACATTCTATTAATTAATGGTCATGAACTCTGTAGAACTTAACTGAAATATTTTAATTTTAGGCAAAAATAGTCATGCTGGAATAAAACTGAATTTTTCTTTGTCAACTATTGGCCTAAAATCTTATATTCCCTGGTTAATGCTTGACAATTCATAGTTTAAAAAATAACATTGCGCAGGCATTTTTATTAAACAGAGTACTTGGAATTGAAAATCAAGTTGCAACATTTAAGTTAAAATAGCCAAATTATAGCTATAGACAATCCATTTAATTTTAATTCAGCTAATCTAATCTAATTTTGCAATCTGATTTTCAGTTCTTTGCAACTTTCTGTTTAGTGAATAGACCGCTATATACTTGTCCATTAGTAAATTGGATATAGCAAACAAGTAGTTAGTAGCACATTAAAGGGGGTCATTTCTGGGGAATTATATTCAGTTCTAGTGTTTATAGAGTTGAATGATGAATATAACAAGTTAATAAACGGGTCAGTCTGAGCACCAACTCTACTTTGGTTTAATTCAATATTTTTCGTGCATACATAATGCCTCTGCATGGTCACTGCTCTTTTCTCTGCCAATTAAGGACTAAGTGACTATTTTGCAAGTCCTAACCACACCTCCACTGACTGTCAATCACACGCCTTCCTTACATATGTTCTGTGAAGATATATTAATTTTACCCTATCTAATTTTTTGTGTCAGTACAAGTGTATGCTTTAGGACTTGCAGCGGAGTAGGGATTCTGGGGAGTCCTTATCTCCCTGCTCAAAGCTGTGATTCATTTAAAGCTCTGTTAATTGCTAGTTAATTTAAGCATAAATGATTGCTGCTGTCAGCAGCCTCCTGTGTGAGATGGAATGAACCTGTCACAATACAGAAAAAAAATATTTAAAGCCTGCAGATCTTGCCTCATTTTGGGAGCCTTTAAACTACTTGTTTTTCCAAATATTTTTTAATATAATTTGTGAAACATCCAGCGTATAACTATATATAATTATATTCTATGTATATATATTGGTTTGTTCATATCTATCATGTACAGGCAAATTGTGGATATAGTAAGATGGCAGAGTAGTCCATAAAGAGGATTTGCCAGTGATCCAGAGCATAAGAAGGGTATTTTTTCCAAAAAATGTACTGTAAATGATAATCCTTGCCAGTTGCTAAGTAGACTGGCACAAGTGAATTAAAATTTTCGATAGAGTCAACCACCCATTGGGATACGATTGACTCAGATTGTGCCACCACCATCCCCCTACTGCCCCTTTCCAGTCTCACATTCATAGTTCCAGGTATCAGGAGGTATGTACCCATGTATCTCAAGCAACAAAGCATAATAATGTGAACAGATTTCCATTTCAATTAGAAATGCTGATATTTAAAAAATACTCCCAACATTGGGTAGCATTGCATTTATTCTATCACTGTAGATATATTTTGCTCTAGAATTCTCAGCCTATCAATTTTAGTGAAGCTGGTATTTCTTTTCACATAGTTTTATAAATCTTCCAGATAGATACACGTGCTTTATTGAAAATCCCACGTGTCTCCACATGCAGGATCCTGAAAAAGTGCGCCGCTTGGGTGAAACCCGAGGACAAACCACAAAAACATTATATAACTATATTAGATTTATTATACTACAACAACAAAAAAAATCTAATTCTTTTTGGATGAGTGATCAGGTGTAGAATTAACAGATTTCAGCGAACAAGTAAATCTTTAATCAGACAAAATGGACTCTGTCTTAACAAGCATAATGAAATAAATTACACTTTACTAAAAGACACAGTAAACTAAGCAACCATTAAACACCATGGGGGTGAATATATATATATACATTCACACACACAGACACAAAACTTGTGTATGGTGCAATTTTGTTCAGATTCTCCTAGCAACGTTTTCTGAATTTGTAATCTTGTTCAGGATGTCCATTGCTCAACAATGGGCCTGTTAGGCTTGGCCAAATTCGGCTGTAAACACCAATTCTGCCGAACCGAACACATCTGCAGGGCAAGGGTTAAGCATATGTTGGCTGGCCATGGTGTGCTAGTCAGCCACCATATTAACAAATGTAATAACAATTTTAAAATGTAATAATGTTTTTTAAAAAAAACATGTGGAGGTCAGTATGATCCTCACATTAGTACAAAGGAGGTTTAAAGGGTCACGCCACATCCCTAGACAACTTTAGCTAGCTAAAAAGCTTTCTGTGTGAAGAGTGTGTCCTATTTTTTTCATTTAGCCAAAAGTGCAGATTTCAAATGAAACTGACAATTTTTATAAATTAAGCTGGTTACACCCCCTTGGCTTGTAGTCAGACAACAGGTTATGTTACTTCCTGGTTTGATCAGCTCAGTGGAGCTAAACTCAAGAAGCAGCAACTGCCAAGAGCACCTGCCTTGTAAAGACTTCTGATTGAGCTGCATTAGGAAGTCTGTGTCAGGATCGGGACAGGGATCCAACACGCAGAGTACAAACAGGACAGGATACGTATACCGGACCTTAGAATGGCCGGACTAACGTACAGAGAATATAGAGAATGGTCAGAGACAAGCCGAGGTCGAGGGAACGAGAGGACAGGTAAGCGAGGAACAAGCCGGGTCAAGGATAACAGAGGTAAACAGAGTAAGTGTCAGGATCGGGACAGGGATCCAACACGCAGAGTACAAACAGTAGCCAGATACGTATACCGGACCTTAGAATGGCCGGACTAACGTAAATAGCACAGTATAGAATGGTCAAAGACAAGCCGAGGTCGAGGGTAACAGAAGACAGGTAAGCGAGAGACAAGCCGAATCAAGGGTAACAGAGATAAGCAGAGAAAGGTAAACAAGCCGGGTCAAAACCAAAAGGGATAATAGAATACACAAGCACTGAGTGACTAGAACAAGCTAGAACCACGACAGGGCAATGAGCTAATGAAAGAAGCTCTGTTAAATACCCTGTTCAGAGCAGTAACCACGCCTCCGAGGCGTCTTGATTGGTCCTGCAGCAATTGACTGACAGGTCGTTCCGGGGGAGTGTCCTGATGACTACTTCCTGCCTAGATGCTGTAAAAGGCAGTCACTCCCTCGCGGCCGGCCTAGCATGACCGGATAGACCGCGGGGAAGGGAGCCATCAGACCGTCTGGATGGAGGAACAGCTAAGTCTCTACCTCTTTCGGAGGTAGAGACCACAGGTACCCTGACAGTACCCCCCCTCTCAGATACGCCCACCGGGCGGAATGAACCGGGACGAGATGGGAAGCGAGAGTGATACGCCCTGCGGAGACGGGGAGCATGAACATCCTCCTGAGGTACCCAACTCCTCTCCTCAGGACCATATCCCTTCCAATCAACCAGATATTGTACTCTCCCCCGGGAGATTCGAGAATCAATAATAGAGTTAACCTCATACTCCTCCTGACCCTCCACCTGAACGGAGCGAGGAGGGGCTATTGTGGAGGAAAATCTGTTACATATGAGTGGTTTCAGCAATGAAACGTGAAACGAGTTCGGGATGCGTAAGGTATTAGGAAGAGCTAAACGATACGCAACTGGATTGATACGGGTCAGCACCCTGTAGGGTCCAATATAACGAGGAGCGAACTTCATGGATGGCACTTTTAAACGGATGTTCCTCGTGCTCAGCCATACCCTATCACCTGGAACAAAGACCGGAGCCGCCCTTCTACGTTTATCAGCGTGTTTCTTAACCAACATAGAGTTGTGCACAAGGATTTGTCGAGTTTGATCCCACAACTTCCTCAAATTGGCAACATGAACATCAACCGACGGCACCCCCTGGGAAGGAGAATCCGAAGGAAGAATAGACGGATGAAAACCATAATTCATGAAGAAGGGGCTTGAATGAGTAGAATCGCAAACGAGATTGTTGTGTGCAAACTCCGCCCAAGGAATCAAACCGACCCAATCGTCCTGGTGTTCTGAAACGAAACAACGTAGATATTGTTCAACTTTTTGGTTAGTGCGTTCAGCAGCTCCATTGGACTGAGGATGATAGGCAGAGGAGAAATTCAATTTGATGCCTAGTTGGGAGCAGAATGATCTCCAAAAACGGGAAACAAATTGGGAGCCTCTATCAGAGACAATTTGGGAAGGTATCCCATGCAACCGGAAAATCTCCCTGGCGAATATCTCCGCTAATTCGGGCGAAGATGGGAGCTTAGGTAAGGGAATGAAGTGAGCCATTTTAGTAAATCTGTCTACCACAGTGAGGATGACAGTCTGCTTTTTAGAGATAGGCAAATCAACAATGAAGTCCATTGCCAGACAGGACCAAGGCTTTTCAGGAACCTCTAAAGGGTGCAGAAATCCGCATGGAAGCGAATGGGGTAGCTTGGTCTTGGTACAAACTTCACATGCCCCGATGAATTCTTTAATATCCTTGCATAAGTCAGGCCACCAAAAATCTTTAGAGACCAGCGCATAAGTCTTGCGGATACCAGGATGCCCAGCCACCTTGCTGTTATGGAGACAGCGTAGCACCTCCAGTTGGAGAGCGGCAGGAACGAAGTGTCGATCCCCAGGAGTCTGTTTGGGTGCCAAATGCTGAAACTTCATGATCTCAGAGAGCAATGGAGAGTGAATCCTGAGATTCGTGTTCGCGATGATATTCCCCTTAGGAACTATGGATGACAGAAGTGGCTCAGTTATAGTGGATGGTTCATATTGACGAGACAAAGCATCGGCTTTAGAGTTCTTAGAACCAGGTCTATACGTAAGTACATAATTAAAGTGAGTGAGGAACAAAGCCCAGCGAGCCTGACTGGCGGACACGCGCTTAGCCTCCCCAATATAAGACAAGTTCTTATGATCCGTTAGGATAGTAACAGGGTGTAGTGTCCCTTCCAGTAAATGTCTCCATTCCTTTAAAGCCTTAATGACCGCTAACAGTTCCCTCTCCCCGATGTCATATCTGCTCTCAGGCCCAGAAAATTTTTTAGAGAAGAAACCACAAGGGTGTAACGGTTTATCCACCCCTAACCTTTGAGACAGAACAGCCCCAACTCCTGTCTCAGAAGCATCGACCTCGAGCAGGAAAGGCAGAGTCGTATCAGGATGAACTAGAATGGGAGCTGAGGCAAAAAGTTCCTTGAGAGTCTTAAAAGCACCAAGAGCTTCCTCAGACCAGAACTTAGTATCAGCCCCTTGTTTCGTCATATTGGTAAAAGGCGCAATGATAGAGGAGTAACCCTTAATGAAGCGCCTATAGTAGTTGGAAAAACCAATAAACCTTTGGATAGCCTTGAGTCCTTTGGGCAAAGGCCAGTCTAAAATAGATTGGAGTTTACCAGGATCCATTTTAAAACCTTCCCCAGAAATCACGTACCCAAGAAAGTCTACCTGAGACTGATCAAAACTGCACTTCTCCAATTTGCAGTATAGACCATGTTGCAGAAGTTTGTGTAACACCTTTCTGACCTGTCTATGGTGAGTCTCAATCTCCTTAGAGTGTATTAGTATGTCGTCCAGGTAAACAATAACACAATCATGCTGAAACTCCCTAAGTACCTCATTAATCAACTCTTGAAATACTGCAGGAGCATTGCATAGTCCAAATGGCATAACAGTGTACTCGTAATGGCCATACCGGGTATTGAATGCCGTCATCCACTCGTGACCTTGCTGGATTCTCACCAAATTGTAAGCCCCTCTGAGATCTAACTTGGTGAAGATTTTGGAGCCCTTAAGACGATCAAATAACTCGGTAATCAGTGGGATGGGATAGGCATTTCTGACAGTTATTTTATTTAAGCCTCGGTAATCGATACAAGGTCTCAGCGTGCCATCTTTCTTTTTAATGAAAAAGAACCCCGCCCCGGCCGGAGAAGAAGACCTCCTGATGAATCCCTTTTCTAAATTCTCCTGAATATACTCCTCTAGAACCGAGTTCTCCTGAACAGACAAAGGATATACATGGCCCCTCGGAGGCATAGTTCCGAGTAGAAGCTTAATTTTACAGTCAAATGACCTGTGTGGCGGCAAAGAATCGGCATTCTTCTTGTCAAACACTGCCCTTAAGTCTAGGTAAAGGTCTGGTATTTGTCTTTCTGTGGACTGAGTAGGATTCTCCTGTATGTTAATATTAGCTAATGGAGAAACCTTGCACAAACACCGATCCTGGCAGCCCTGGCCCCACGAGAGTATCTCCCCTAACTCCCAATCAATAATAGGGTTATGTTCCTTCAACCATGGGTACCCCAGAACTATGGGAACGGAAGGAGACGAAATGAGCAGAAGAGATAATTTCTCCACATGTAGGATGCCAACATTTAACTCAATGGGTATGGTTTCACGAAAGATAACAGGGTCTAGTAGTGGTCTACCATCTATGGCCTCAACGGCCAAGGGTGTCTCCCTTAGCTGGGATGGGAAATTGTTTTTACTGGCAAAGGCTTGGTCGATAAAATTCTCAGCAGCACCGGAATCTATCAAAGCCTTAGCCCTTACTACTTCCCTCCCGCAAGTTAAGGAAACTGGTAGCAGAAGCCTGTGATCTTTATACTTAGGATTAGAGGACAAAATAGAAACACCCAAGGCCTGTCCTCTAGAGAGACTTAGGTGCGAGCGTTTCCCGGGCGGTTAGAACAGTTTGAGAGTAAATGACCCTTAGCTCCACAATACATACACAAACCCTCTCTTCTCCTGTACTGTCTTTCCTCCTCAGAGAGGCGGGTATACCCTATCTGCATAGGTTCAGGAAGCAAAGATACCGTGGAGTCAGGACTTGGAAAAGCGGGGGCTAACCTAATAGAAGGTCTCCGGTTCTTCTCTCGAGTGTTCTGTCTCTCTCTTAAACGTTCATCTATACGAGAGATGAACGAAATTAAATCCTCTAAATTCTCAGGGAGTTCTCTGGTAGCAACCTCATCAAGGATTACTTCAGATAAGCCATTCAAAAATACATCCATATACGCCTGCTCATTCCACTTGACCTCTGACGCCAGAGACCTGAACTCTAGTGCATAATCCACCAGTGTTCGGTTCTCCTGTCTCAGACGCAACAGTAGTCTGGCTGCATTAACCTTTCTACCTGGAGGGTCAAATGTTCTTCTAAAAGCAGCTACAAAGGCGTTATAGTTATAAACTAATGGGTTATCGTTCTCCCATAATGGGTTGGCCCATCTCAGAGCTTTCTCAATAAGTAGGGTGATAATAAATCCTACCTTTGCCCTATCTGTAGGATAAGAGCGAGGTTGCAATTCAAAATGGATACTAATTTGGTTTAAGAAACCACGACACTTCTCAGGAGCCCCACCATAGCGTACTGGGGGGGTAATGTGAGAAGAAGCACCCACTGTGGCTACCTCTAGACCTGAACCGGCAGGAGAAACAGGGGTATTACGTATCTCCTCTGGTGGGTTATTGGCACGAGATAATAGAGCCTGTAGCGCAAGCGCCGTCTGATCCATTCTGTGATCCATGGCTTCAAACCTAGGATCCGGAGAGGCAAGCTGACTGTTTGTACTCGCAGGATCCATTGGCCCTGTCGTAATGTCAGGATCGGGACAGGGATCCAACACGCAGAGTACAAACAGTAGCCAGATACGTATACCGGACCTTAGAATGGCCGGACTAACGTAAATAGCACAGTATAGAATGGTCAAAGACAAGCCGAGGTCGAGGGTAACAGAAGACAGGTAAGCGAGAGACAAGCCGAATCAAGGGTAACAGAGATAAGCAGAGAAAGGTAAACAAGCCGGGTCAAAACCAAAAGGGATAATAGAATACACAAGCACTGAGTGACTAGAACAAGCTAGAACCACGACAGGGCAATGAGCTAATGAAAGAAGCTCTGTTAAATACCCTGTTCAGAGCAGTAACCACGCCTCCGAGGCGTCTTGATTGGTCCTGCAGCAATTGACTGACAGGTCGTTCCGGGGGAGTGTCCTGATGACTACTTCCTGCCTAGATGCTGTAAAAGGCAGTCACTCCCTCGCGGCCGGCCTAGCATGACCGGATAGACCGCGGGGAAGGGAGCCATCAGACCGTCTGGATGGAGGAACAGCTAAGTCTCTACCTCTTTCGGAGGTAGAGACCACAGGTACCCTGACAGTAAGTCAAACAAGCCGGGTCGGAAACAAAGGGATAACTGAAAATACCAGAGCACTGTGTGACTAGGCAGGCTAGAACCACGACAGGGCAATGAGCAAATGAGAGAAGCACTGTTAAATACCCTGGCTCAGAGGGGTAGACACGCCTCCGACGAGTCCTGATTAGTCTCCAAACAATTGAGTGACAGGTCGTTCCGGGTTGGCGTCATGACGTCGACTTCCGGACGTCATGCTACAAAAGGAAGTGACTCCCTCGCGGCCGGCGTTTATGTGACCGGGTGGACCGCGAGGAACATGGGAAACAGACCGTCCGGATGGATAGACGTCTAAGTCTCTGTCAGGATCGGGACAGGGATCCAACACGCAGAGTACAAACAGTAGCCAGATACGTATACCGGACCTTAGAATGGCCGGACTAACGTAAGTAGTACAGTAGAGAATGGTCAAAGACAAGCCGAGGTCGAGGGTAACAGAAGACAGGTAAGCGAGAGACAAGCCGAATCAAGGGTAACAGAGATAAGCAGAGGAGAGCAAACAAGCCGGGTCAAAACCAAAAGGGATAACGAGAAAACACAAGCACTGAGTGACTAGAACAAGCTAGAACCACGACAGGGCAATGAGCTAATGAAAGAAGCACTATTAAATACCCTGTTCAGATCAGTAGACACACCTCCGATGAGTCCTGATAGGTCCTGAACCAATTGAGTGACAGGTCGTTCCGGTTTGACGTCCTGACGTCACTTCCAGGCGTCATGCTATAAAAGGGAGTCACTCCCTCGCGGCCGGCTTTGCATGACAGGATGGACCGTGAGGAAGGGGGAAAACAGGCCGTCCGGATGGATGAACGACTAAGTCTCTACCTCTCTCGGAGGTAGAGACCTCAGGTACCCTGACAGTCTCTACCTCTCCCAGAGGTAGAGACCTCAGGTACCCTGACAGTCTGTGATTGGATAGCCACAGAAAGTCTGGGCGGAGTTAAAATGGGAGAGCTGGCAAAGGCAGCAGACAACAGGACTGCAGGTTTTACAAGCTGTTTTTAGATATACCAATAATGAAAGAAAAAACATCATAATTAAATGCATGTAAGTTTTCATTTGGTGTATATCAACTAAAAAGTGATTTTTACTTATTTTATATTTTTTTAGTGGAGTGTCCGTTTAATACCTCCCCAATAGTGATTTCCCGAACAGTTCGCCGGGAACCGTTCGCTGGCGAACATAGCGTGTTCGTGGTCGCGAACACGCGCGATGTTTGGTTTGCCCCCTATTCGTCATCATTTAGTAAACTTTGACCCTGTACCTCACAGTCAGCAGACACATTCCAGCCAATCAGCAGCAGACCCTCCCTCCCAGACCATCCCACCTCCATGACGAATAGGGGGCGGACCGAACATCGCGCGTGTTCGCGACCGCAAATACGCTATGTTCGCAGGCGAACGGATCCTGGCGAACTGTTCGGGACATCACTACTCCCCAATACTCCTCCACTTGCCATGCCATCAGTTAGGGATTGTCTGCTAAAATATTGCTGCCCAATTGCTTGTAATGTACTATTATTAAAGGGTTACTACAACCACTTTTGCTTTTAGAAGTGATCATGGTGGTAACAGTCAATATGTGCAGTGTTTCAGTTTGAAAGGTTGCACATACTGAGATAGTTGCATTTGTGTGCTGGGGAAAGTTACACCCTCGGAATATGTGACTTTGGCAGCCTGGAAGTCAGTTATTACGTCCCATTTATTAGAGCCCCCCATGATGACCACGGGTGGTAGTGGGGGAGGGAAGCAGTGGGGGCTAGTGCACATATGCTTCCATTGGCAATTGCCACACTACGTCAATCAGCATCTCCTCATAGACATACATTGGCTTAATGTATCACTACGGATCGTTCTTCGTCTTCATTCAGAGGGTGAAAACACAAACGTCAGTCCACAGGACACAGGACCACACCAGGAAGGCCTCTGTTGGCTGTCTGAGTTACAGACACTAGAGGTGACCGTAGCTAGCAATGTAAAGTTGCCTTTTCTGAGAAAAGGCTGTGTTTTCATTGCTAAGTCTACAGGATCAGTCTGTTTGCAGCAGAACCACTGCATTAGACTGCCGTCTTTCTGGGGCTTATAGTGTTTCTTCAACTAGAAACCTAAGTGACACCATTCACTCTGGCTTTTATTGGAGCAAAAAGAGAAAACACTGTTTGTTGGGGCATTTTTATTTTATAGTTTTTACAGATTTTTAATCCATTAAAAACAAAACAAACAAAAAAGAACTGGGCATTTCTTGCCACGAGTGTACATTTATCAATTTATTTTCGAGGTAAAATAGTCCCTCATGTTAAATATAAATAAACATTTTTTAAATGGTTACCAACGACAAACACAAAGCACTTGTCATAGACAGTTTATAACAATGAATTCTACAACGCTGAAAGCTGTGTAGGGGAAAAATGAGTACGTAAAAATAATGAGGTTTAATAAAACACAGAGTCAAACGCTTATAAAACAGCCACACCCTGGAAAAATAGTAAAAACCAGACAAAATAAGACACATTTATCCATTTGGCAGTGTTACAGTTATCCGTCAGTACTGACTGGTGGTGGCTATGATTCACTGCACACTGCTTGGCACTGGGTTGTCCATGCTATACAAATAGGAGATTCACGTTTAGAAAATGTGAAAAGGGAAGTAAATATATGTATAACTTCGTGGAATAATTCCTGCAGTTTCTATTCTCCAGGAAACTATAACTGTTAAGAAAATGAGTGCTGAGGTATAGATGTGACTAGTTTACAATAAATCCATCAATTATATGTAAAAGACCTTTATCAGTTTAACATTTCTTATATTACTATTCTCACGTATAATAAAAGATACAATGCTGATCCGACTTGACCGTGCAAAAAAATACGTAAATTACACTTCTCCATGATGTGCAGTCAACTTCTAAAGCTGACAGAATAAAGGAAGTTATCATGTAATTTCAGGCCCTGAAGCAAAATCACTCAATCACTGATAGGCGTAAAACACAATTTTTTATTGCATTCACTTTAAAAACAGCAGAAAAAGTGACTCATGCAGATTCAAAGAAAGAGCAGTCAAAATCGAACGCGTTTTACCAAGTCTAATAGCCTATTGCATTTTTGTCCTTGTGTGGCTTTTTAAATGAAAGTGGCTTGAAAGTACTTTTCCCCACCTCGTTTCCTTATACATTCTCCTTGTACTGCAGCTTGTAAAAGCGCCCACTTAAAGCTCCATGATTGTATCCATTTTGCCTTGATTATATAAAATGTTATTTTGTAACCACGTGATTTTCTTAGAGTATGAGAGAATATATGGTACCTGCAGCAATACTTCAAACACTTCATGTCGACAGAGAGAGATAGCTCAGTAAAATAGGATACTAGCTAAAGTATCACAGTGCGACAGGTGAGATTTTTGGCAAAAATCAGTCTTTTGTCCTTGCAAGGTCAATAAACTAAGTACCATTAAGTTGGTTTATAATACAATGGGTAAAATGCAACCTTCTTGTTAAATTCGTCCTGTGGTATCTGGCACCAAGACATTAGCAGCAGGTTCTTTAAGTCCTGCAAATTGTGGGGTGAGGCCTCCATGGGTCGGATTTGTTGTTCCAGCACGTCCCACAGATGGTCAATCAGAGTGAGACATGTGGAATTTGGGCAAGGCAAGGCAACACCTTGAACTCTTTGTCATGTTCCTCAAACTATCCCTGAACAATTTTTGCTTGATGTGTGGCAGGGTGCATTATCCTACTGAATGAGGCACTGCCATCAGGGAATACCATTGCCATGAAGAGGTGTATGTGGTCTGCAATATGGTACATGGCAAAGTAACACATGAATGTCAGAACCCAAGGTTTCTCAGTAGAACATTGCCCGGAGCACAACACTACCTCCACCGGCCTGTCTTCTTCCCAAAGTACATCCTGCTGCCATCTCTTCCCCAAGTAGACAATTCACACTCAACTGGCCATCCGCTTGATCTAAAAGCAACCTAAACAATTTAAGTTACAGTAGCTCTTCTGTGTGATCAAACCAAATGGGCCAGCCTTCACTACCCAGGTTCATCCTTGAGCCTTGGGAACCCTTGAGCCTAAAGCTGGTTCAATGGTTGTCCTTCCTTGCATTACTTTTGGTAGGTACTAACCACTGCATACCAGGAACACCCCACAAGAACTGCTGCTTTGGAGATGCACTGACCCAATTGTCTAGCTACAGATCAGCTCTGGAAAAATTCAAATCTGCCTCCAGAAAAGCCATTATTAGTTTAATTTGATGTTGGAAGGAGATAAAGGATATATTATCTTTTGCAGATGTCTAAGACAGAAGAGGATATTTCGATACAATGTATGATAGGTTCCACAAGACAGGTTAGAAATGGCCATACATGTTGCCATTAGCATCAGAGTGTGAAATTTTGTTTCCAGGTTAGCAATTCTAATTTGAATTCCATCCTGCTTCCTAATGTTCTGGATTATGATCATATAACCAAACTGCTCATCTAGGATTCTTCTTCTCTGGGCATTGCATCAATAGTTTAAAACTGCTGGCATCATAAACATAATCACCGTCCCTTACAAAAAGTGCTAATTTTAAAAGGCTCATTGTGCCAGCTGGATATGTAAACAAAGTGCCTAACATTTTAATTATATTTATAGTATTTTCTCCTTAATAAATATCTGGATCATCTACATGATTCTACAAAGACTATTTATGAAATGAGACCACAGCCAGAAGGACGTCCCCATAGACCAGCATTCAAGTGTGGCCAACTTTAATTTTAACCATATTTTATCATTTGGGTCATGTTCTGTGTACTCTCGTTTTTAGTCCTTTGAGTGACCAAGACATAAACCCCAAGGTCCAAGGTCTGGTACTAGTGTCCCTTCAGCCCAACCCATAGAAGGTGGGTTTGGGCTACAATTAAATAAAGTCATGTAAAATAAAATTGTATGCTTATATCAGAAGTTGTTTTTGTTTAGTCTTCTTTTCTTTAGCCTTTTTCTTTTTTACTGTGTTTTTTTTGCAAAGCTGCTCTTTTTTTAAATAGTCTTGTTAGTTGTTATGGATTTTATTCACCCTTTTGGAGTTCAGCACTTGGGCCGAAGAAAACAAGATTTAAGAAAAAAATAAAGACATCTGATGGTAAGTATAAAATCACATATATTAGATTTATTCTGCACCCCCCCCCCTCTCTATTTTAAGGTTGAGGGTGGTAGGTATCTTTTTTATTGTTGTGGGGGTAACTAGGAACCAGGGGGCCCAAGCCATCCAAGGAAGTTTATTTAGGGGACTCTAACCATGCAATGGCAAATCCACAGCCCCCACATTGTCAACAATATAGAATGTGACGTCAGATAAGAACCATTCGGCCTATCTAGTCTGCCCAATTTTTAAAAAATATCGGTCTACAAGATATTGCTCTCTCCTGGTGCTCCTCCTACCTCTCCCAGCGCTCTTTCAGTGTTTCCTTCTCTGGCTCTGCTTCTTTTCCCCAACTCCTCTCTGCTGGTGTCCTCCAAGGTTCAGTCCTTGGTCCCCTACTGTTCTCCATCTATACTGCCTCCCTTGGTAAACTCATTAGCTCCTTTGGCTTCCAATATCATTTCTATGCAGATGACACGCAAATCTACCTGTCCTCTCCTGATCTCTCCCCGTCCCTCTTGACCAGTGTCTCTGACTGCCTCTCTGCTGTTTCTGACTGGATGGCTGCCCACTTCCTTAAACTAAACTTGACCAAAACTGAAATTCTGGTCTTTCCTCCCTCAAGTGTTGTTACTCCTGTGTCTGTCTGTCTCCAAGTCAACGGTGCTACCATCAGCCTCACGACGCAGGTTCGCTGCCTAGGTGTTCTCTTTGACTCCGACCTCTCCTTCAAGCCTCATGTTCAATCTATCGCCAAATCCTGTCATTTCCATCTCAAAAACATTGCGCGTATCCGCCCCTACTTAACGCCAGATGCGACTAAGGTGTTGGTCCATTCCACTGTTCTTTCTCGCCTTGACTACTGTAATCCGCTTCTCAGTGGTCTTAAGTGCTCCCAACTTGCGCCGTTACAGTCCATAATGAATGTGGCGGCGAGGCTCATTTTCCTGTCCGCCCGCACCTCCCATGCCTCACCCTTCTGTCTGTCCCTACATTGGCTTCCTATAAAATAAAGAGCTCAATTTAAAATTCTGGTTCTTGCTTTCAAATCTCTACATAATGCTGCTCTCACCTATCTATCCTCCCTTATACACAAGTATGTCCCGTCTAGGCACTTACGATCTGCTGAAGACTTACGTCTATCTTCTGTCCGTACTCCCACCTCTGATGCTCGCCTTCAAGATTTCTCGAGGGCTGCACCGTTCCTGTGGAACTCGCTTCCCTCCTCCGTTAGATGCTCACCCAGTCTCCACTCCTTCAAAAAATCATTAAAAACCCACTTCTTCATAAAAGCTTATCAATTGAACTGTTAATAGCTCCCAACTGATTCCTCTTCTGCAACTGTCACTAGTCTAATACTATCCTTACCTTTTGTGTCATTATACCCCACTCCCTCTAGCATGTAAGCTCATTGAGCAGGGCCCTCAACCCCTCTGTTCCTGTGTGTCCAACTTGTCTGGTTACAACTACATGTGTGTTCGTCCACCCATTGTAAAGTGCTGCGGAATTTGACGGCGCTCTATAAATATCATAATAATAATAATAATAATAATAATAATAATTGGGATGTCCCCTGTTTAATTATAGCCCCTAGGATACAATGGCACAGTATACACTAGGATTACAATGGCGCAGTATACGGAATTCTAAAAATAATAAATTACCATATTTGATACACACTTAAATACATCTTGTTAAAGGAAGAAATTAGGACTTAATTAAAAAAAATATTTAGATCACAAATCGGAAAATTCTGATTCCAAGAGAATAAGCTTTAGTAAGCCAATAGAAATTAAAATGTTGTGGACGTTAACCTCCCAGCCCAAAAACAAAAACTTTTAATGAGTAAACTGCCAACCCTAATTTAAATCCAGCTCTTACCCTGATGAACGTTCGCTACCTTAGTTTTAACAATAATTTACACTTTAATGACCAACTTCAAAATAAAGGCGGATATAATTCTTAGAACTTAACTAAATATTGTCCAATTGCGTTTTGTTTTCCTAATTTTGTCATGACCGCTAACAAACAGTTGTGACCTTTCTTAACTAAAGCTCAAGGCAATGCTTTGATGGGTAACTTAACTCTTTTATTGCACAAAGGAAACTCATTGTTAATTTTTTTAAACATTGCTTTTCCAGCCACTTGATTTCTGATGGTTCCATCGTCCCAATTTTCACACATGTGGCAAGAGATGGGTGGAAAGCAAAGATAATTATCAGCTCTGCTGAGGAGCCCACTAGCTGGAGTACCAAAGGCCAAATATAATCTGTCTGCTCTTGAATTCAAGCTTGTGAGTTTTTTTTAACTCGCAGTAATGTAGTACGTTGGGTGGTGCAAATGATGCTATTTAAATTAGTTGTTGAGATGATGAACACATATGCTATTCTGATACATCACTTGAAATGCAGCGCAAACCCATTTTAATGGAAAAAACAAAAACTTAAAAGCTGTGTATGATACCAAGTATCATTTAGCACTGAATTTCAGAGAGATAGTATGCATAATGCCATAGTTCTATGAAATGTACAATTAGTGGGAACCTAAACAAGAACAAGGGGTTTCAATTCCAGGAGAGGGACTCTCGTCTATCCTACCCACTGACTGTAGGCAGGGCTGGTAAAACCCTGTCATTGGTCACCAATACCAAATGCCATCATCCCACAGGTGGGTGAATGTTAAGAGAGTGATGCGTGAAGAGTCATCCGATGTCCAAACAGTCTATCTCTGTGGAATGATGGGGCTTTATAAGTAAGGGGAGCACTGGCCACCTACCTAGCAGGGAAGGTTAAAGCCTGCGCCTTTCCTTAGCCATTGGTGCAATGGACATGGTTCTAATACCAAGCATGCAGTTCTTAGGATTGCTGCTTTCTGGGATGTCAGACAGAGTGATACAAATAAAAATGCACTCCAATGCCACCACATTAACCTCAAAACATTTTGCCGACTAACAATTTTAGTCAAATTTTAGTCGACTACAATTTTTTATATTTAGTCGACTAAAACTAGACTAAAACTAAAACAATTAAGATGACTAAAACACAACTAAAACTATAATGGCTTTTTAGTCAAAAGACTAACTAAAACTAAATAAAAAATTGCCACCAAAATTACCACTGCACAGAGGGGCTGGGGAAGGGGCAAAATAGACAGATCAGGGCTTGGGAGAGAGACACCTAGAGGGGCTGGAGGGATACAAAGAGACACCTAGAGGGACTGGGGAAGGGGCAAAAGAGAGACCAGGGCTTGGGAGAGAGACACCTAGAGGGGCTGGGAGGATACAAAGAGACACAGAGGGACTGGGGAAGGGGCAAAAAGACAGAGGCTTTAACTAAACCCAGGGCCGGCCTTAGGGGTGTGCGGGTTGTGCGGCCGCACAGGGCGCCATGGAGCAGGGGGCGCCATGTGGCCCACACAGCCCGCACACTCTCCTAGTGACAGCCTGTGAGGGAGATTTCAGAGCTCTCCCCTAATACAGGCTACGCTGTGTAGCCTGGCTGTGCTCCGCCCCCCTGCCTCTTAACTCTGCCCTCACTGATAGTCCCCAGACTCCCCACTCGGGTCTATCAGTAAGGACAAAGGGGGCGGAGTTAAGCAGCGATTGGAGGCGAGGCTACGTGCGAGCGGGGGAGGAGCTACATTGCAAGTGGGGAGGATCTACAGGCAGGCGAACCCTCTGGCTGGTAAGTTAGGGGAAGCAAGAAGCAGTTCCTGCTCCCCCACCTAGCCCAACTGTGCCCCCTGCCCCCTTACCCCCCACCTAGCCTCTGTGCCCCCTGCCCCACCTACCCTAACTGTGCCCTTTGCCCCCCCCCAGCCCTCCACCTAGCCTAACTGTGCCCCCTACCCACCCACCTAGCCTAACTGTGCCCACTTCTTCCCCACCTGACCTTACTGTGCCCCCCACCCCCCACCTAGCCTAACTGTGCCCCTGCTCCCCCCGCTACCCACAGTGCCCTCTGCTCCCCCACCTACCCACTGTGCCCCAGCTACCTACTGTACCCCTGCTCCCCATCTACACACTGTGCTTCTGCTTACCCACTGTGCCCCTTGCTTCCCCAGCTACCACCACTGTGCCCTCTCTCCCCCAGCTACCTTCTGTGCCCCTGCTCCCCCACCTTCCCACTGTGCCCCTGCCTCCCAGTTACCCACTGTACCCCTGCTCTCCTACCTACTTCTACACTACCCCTGCTCCCCCACTGTGCCCCCTGCTCCCCCACCCACCACTACACTACCTCTGCTCCCCCACCTACCACCACTGTGTCCCTGCTCCCCAACCTACCAATACACTACCCTTGCTCCCCCACCTACCACCACTGTGCCACCTGGTCCCCCACCTCCCACCACTGTGCCCCCTGCTCCACCAGCTACCTCCATTGTGCCCCCTGCTCCACCAACCATCACTGTGCCTCCTCTCCCCCAGCTACCGAATGTGCCCTTGCTTTCCCAGCTACCACTATACTACCGCTGCTCCCCACTGATCCCCCTGATCCCCACCTACCACTACACTACCTATGCTCCCCCACCTACCACTACTGTGCCCCTGCTGCCCAACCTACCAATACACCCCAACTGTGCCCCAAGCTACAACCACTGTGCCCCCTGCTCCCCATCTACCACTATACTACCCCTGCTCCCCCACCTACCACTATACTACCGCTGCTCCCCCACCCTCCTCCACTATTCCTCCTGCTCCCCACCTACCAGTACACGACCTCTGCTCTTCATATCAGCACACATATCACACACATCCAATACACACATATGTCACACACAGTCAATACAACAATTACAAATATTACACACAGCCAACACATAGCATACATATCACACACAGCCATCACTCCTAGCACAAACAGACACCACACACACTACATCATATTATTATGAGATTTATTACAGCAGAGCTCTCTCATACAAAATGCAAAATGTAGCTGTCCTCCGAGCTCCAGCCAATCAGAACGTTGCCACGGATTACCACAGGAAAGCTCTGACACTGTATGGTTTTTATATATATATAATTTTTATGTTTAATAAACTGGTTTCCTTTATATGATCCAGTTCATTGCTATTTACTTCAGTCTACAGCGATATATTAATTGCTTTAAGCAAGCAGTTCCTTTTACTGTGTTGCAATTTTTCTCTTACACTGTTTTACAATATTATCTTTGTTGATACAAAGTATATTATACAGTGGAAGTGTCATTTACCCTGCAACCTTCAGGGATAGAGACACTAACACAGTACAGCCACATACTGACAATCGATCCATTATTGTTTTTTCTTTTCTACACAACATTGACACTATTTTTATTCTGTATGTGTCAGACCTCATCCTATCTCCATTTTTACCTTGAGGTTTATGAGTGAGACTCTCTTGTGTTTTTTTTTACATTATTTTATATATTTTTTATATTTTTACTCCCGTTTTGCATTTCTTAAAGGCACAGTACCTTTTTTATATCTACTCCTTTTTCTCTACTTAATCACAATTTCACAGATTTTATGCATACTATATGAGATACTTCCATTATTCTACCAAGCCATTATCACAAGTCAGCTCCTGGTATCTATGCAATATCTCTCTAAGTGTTGTTTTTCTGCTACTATTTTTAGGTTTTTGTGAATCCCTATTCTTTCCAGTATGAGCGACCTGGTGTCAGTTAGACTCCCTCTCCCCTGTGTATACACTAGGTATACCAGAATCCTTTATTTTACTGACACTGTTAGTGCCTGAGCTCACAAGACAGTTACTTATGGTCTTGCACCCGGTGGAAGCGCCGACCAGATTCCCAGCATACTGGATCACCAGAGTTCAGCATGCCCATCTCCCTGCAAGGTAACAACAGGGAAGGGGGAATCATTCCACCGAGTGGGGAAAGTTGGGGTGGTGTTTATGTCCTGCAGGTTCAGACCTAAGGTCTTCGTTGTCAGTGGGGTTGTTGTCTACTATTCTGGCTTGAGTGGTGGTTGTTTACTCTGTCGTGGCTGTGTCTGCCAGCTGACTCTTATACTTTTGGAGGTGGTGTGTTAACCCTGCCTCCCCCTTTCCTGTGCCTGACAGTGAACCCCTCTCTTGTTTCTCATTTTAGGGGTGCCCATCCGCCTAAGATCTCTTCTTCCTCCTATCCTCTCTACCGTGTCGCATCTCTGCCCCGCGGGCCCTTACAGGGGAGGGGAAGGGGGGAAGTGTGTTGCTAAGTTTTAACTAAGCTCTGTGTGAGCATCTCACGACTCCATAAACACAAACACTCCATAATAATAACCTCCAACATGTTTAAATTGTAGGAGAGTTGTTGGAACAGATAGGTAGTGAAGAAACTCGCAGTATAGATTTTGTCCCATCTTGGAATTTAACAATGTAAACAGTGCTGGGCTTAAACACAATGTGGACATATGGCGTGACTAAATCCCCATATTTGTACAGGAGACGTGATTTAAAATAGTTTTGAAAAACGCAAAACATTTTTTTTCTGAATGTGCTCTGAGCCATACTGGTGCTTTTTATTCTGTTATACAGATAACAGCTTTAAAAATAAAAAAAAAGACAGCGAAGTGTCTTATCAAGCATTGTATTCTTTCATAGAAATAGTATAAAAGGTGCATGTGTCACTTAAACAAATTAATGGATCCCGATGAGAGTGATTTACAGTTCATAACAGTTGAGTTTTCTCTTGAAGCTCACAGGTTTAGTCATTAAGGTAATTACAAAGAGATAGTTAAGCTTCTCCAAGTACACATGTGAAGACTACTCATTTCTCAAGATCTCCCAGGTGAGCCCATTATACTGTTATTATATCTAACAATTTCATATAAACGAATGAAAAAAGCCAATCTTTCTTTTCAGGCATATAAAAACACAGAGAGAGAGTGTGATGTTCCCTACTCTTTAAATAAATCTCTTGACTGTAGACGCTGTCTTTTCTTCCTGGTGTAAGTGTTTAGCAAAAGAGCAAAAATATTTCTGTCATTCCTAATACTATAATCTAATGAGATAAAATGAGTGTGTGAGTAGAGATTATTAGAGAATATGGAACAGGGCTGCCCAATAGGTAGATCCCCAGATGTTTTAGAACTACAGCTCCCATGATGCTTTGCATGCCTTTGGAATGCATTTAGAATGACAAAACATGAGTTCTGCAACATCTGGGAATGCCCCTTTAATCACGTTCCATGTCCTTTGTCACCTTTGTCATTGGCCGTTTTGGTCAATACTCATCACCATTCAGCATCGCGTCACTTACGGGAAGCATTGTGTCACGGAACCTCAGTGTTGATTAGCGCCTGATTATGAAAGTCATAATCTGAGGTCTGTGTAAGCACTGGGTTATGAACGTGATTTCACACCCAACAGGAGGGCAGAGGGTGGGATTTCCAAGTGGTACCATCTTAGACACTTTAAAATACGATGACCCAGTGGGACCAGCACATCGATAAAATGGCTAGCAATCGAAGGATTCAGTACAAGTGACAGAGCCGCTTCAAATATCGCCCTTCTTGGGTCATTGATCATGGTAGGTAGGTGGTAG
The DNA here is from genome assembly GCF_036172605.1 of Pelobates fuscus. Classification (NCBI taxonomy): domain Eukaryota; kingdom Metazoa; phylum Chordata; class Amphibia; order Anura; family Pelobatidae; genus Pelobates; species Pelobates fuscus. The sequence continues at coordinate 106,788,305 of NC_086327.1, read as the reverse complement.
TATAGTTAATTAATCAGTAGAATACAATTCATATTGATTACGGGAATACAATATTCTGTACAGTGCTAGGGCTTGTTGGGTCTGCTTTATCCTCTGTTTTATATTCTGTTCTAACCAGCCCTCATGTAACAGATTTTCTCTTCATGTCTCTTCTACAACAAGCGACCTAAGTATCAATATGCTATTATTATACTGTGTGTGCAAATTGCTTCCTGTGGAGAGAAAGTACGGAATTTTCATTAGGTGAGTGGCTTTTTATGTGCCTCTTTTTTTCTTGGCCTTTTGATGTCTGAGTGTTTTCAGCTTGGATGGGGGCGGAGGGGTGGGAAGGGGGGGATTTAGCTATATGGGATCAAGAGCTCTGTCATAAAGATATGAACGTTTCAGAAACCTTTTGTCTACAATTGATAACTAAATATAGCTAAAAGGAGTCATATGTTTATTAGCCACACATATCGTGTCAATAGTTTGCTTATCTCTGTCCCTCTTTAACCTGCAGTAACTTTGTAACACTAGGACACAGGCTTGGGAGTAAATGTACGAGAAATGCTTGCTTCTATGACTTAGCTGCTTCTATGTCCCTCAAAAATGTTGCCTTTTCTGGAGCCAAATATGTATTTTCTGTACTAGATCAGCATACTCTATACTGACTGTGCTATATGTCTGTGCATCTCTCTCTTGACATATACAGAGACCACATATATTATACACACACACACCCACACATAATATATATATTTATACACACACACATGCACATAGACAAACAGACAGAGATGTGTTAGGGTACACACACAAAGGGAGATGAACAAAGCCATTGACCAATATGAGCCTAAAGGATAAGTCCACATAAGTGCTCAACAACAATTTATTATCTGTGGCTACAATTTGCAAGCGATGTCGCAGTTTTGCTGTCGATGAATGTATCTGATGGTAACAATGTTCTAATTGAGCTAAAACACTGTATCCACGCATTGGCGTAGTCACAGTACACTGCTTATTATACTCTGTCATTTTTTCACATGGTGGGCTGGTGACGTTCCACCCAATTTATTTTAAAAACATTAGCTATGTTGCTATTAGCTGTCTGCGTAATGCCCAGTTGATTAAGATTGATGTATTTACTTAAAGGAACACTATAGTGTTAGGAAATGAATACAAAACTGAATTTCTAGCACTGTAGTATCCTCTGCCCTGCTGGCAATCAAATGTTAAATAACCCTTTAAACACTCACTTCATTCCAGCACTGAGGTTGCTCGGTGCCGACTCTGTCTCTGCCTCCTCCAACGCCATCCTGAGGGGGGAACCTAATGAGCATGCGAGGTGAGCGTTGCACACTTTAGGCCCTCCCCATAGGACAGCATTATTATTATTTTTATTGGCATTATATGATGCCAGCATATTCCGCAGCGCTTTACAATATTATAACAGGTGAAATTCAACAATAAATGAGACAATTACAAAATGTTACAAACATTTTGCTAATATGAGGGGTGAAATTTTTTTTTTGGGAACTACTGATCTAGGGCATTGAATCAATGTCTTTCTACAGGGATTAAGCAGATGCTGGACATCCTCATGTAAAGTGTGAAACAGCAGAAAGCGCCCCCAGTGGCTCTCTGGAAGACAGACACTAGAGGCAGTCTTACCCCTGAAATGAAAACACTGCCATTTCTCTAAAACTGCAATGTTTTACATCGCAGTGTTAAGGGAACAGGGACACTGCACCCAGACCACTTCAATGAGATGAAATGATCTGGGTGCCTATATAGTCCCTTTTAAATTAAATCATCAACATGTTACATAATCACATTTATTCATAATTGAAGATTATGCTAGCGTTAGTGTACTTATAATCTTAATTTTAGTAATGACAGGAGGCGAGTATTTTGCATTAACTCTCTTTACTAACTCACATAGCAGTAAAGAAAAAGGTGAAAACATTAACCAATCAAAAGAAAGTAGGAGGTATAGTATTCACAGTAATGAGGCTCCTCCCCCTCTTTCGAGAGCGACATCAAATACAATAAAAGTTTTAAAAGAGAACGGATAAAGTCTTGCAACATGCACCAACGGGTGACTTTTCAAATACGAAGTCCTAGGGTGATCCAAACATGCACCAACAGATGACTTGTCCAATTGCGAAGTCCTGGTTTCTGAAGGAAGGTCCAAACATGTCCATCCTGAGTGTAAGCAGTAATGTCTTGAGGTTATGCTGAAAGAGAGTGTGGAAGAGGTTAGGAACCGGTCTGGCAACTGTTTGCAGTAATGTAATAAACCCAGCACAAACTCTAACGAAATGTACCTAGTCTAAGTATGACAACCAACAGTAACGAAGCTGTAGTTAAATAAGGTACACGTATTATATATACCAGGTAGTACACGTCTTATATATACCAGGTAGAAAAATATGAAGGAAAATATAGAGTATAGGTATACTTACATGAGATTTCATCCCTCGAGGGTGCGGAGGGTGGGAAAATACTCGCCTCCTGTCATTACTAAAATTAAGATTATAAGTACACTAACGCTAGCATAATCTTCAATTTTACCACATGACAGGAGGCTTCATATTTTGCATTTTTAACGCTGATGAAGGAGAGACGTGGCTGCCCCCGAGTTTGGGCGGAAATAGAAGGTCCGAAAGGTCGCTTCGCGTGACCAATCCGCGGCTCGTAGGATGTCTGTCAGTGATGCTCCCGCGGAGAAAGCCGACGAGGCCGCCGCTCCGCGAACTGAGTGGGCACCGAAGGTGTCTTCTACACCTGCTAGAGACAGGATCCATCGAACCCATCTGGCGAGGGTGGTAGTAGAGACGGGAACGTGAGGTCTAACATAAGACACCAATAGTTGTCCCGACGATGAAACCCGAAGGAGGGAAGTGACCTGGACATAACGACGCAGAGCAGAGACCACGCAAAGCAGCGGTTCGGTAGGAAAAAAGGGGTAGAAAACCGACGATGAGTCCGATTTAGTACGACGAGACACTTGGAAGGTAACTCCCTCTGGGGAGACCGAAAAGGCGTCGACGTCGAAAGCCCGCACGTCCGAAACTCTGCGGAACGATACCAGACAAAGTAGGAGTGTTAGTTTGGCCGACAGTTGTCGGAGTGAGAGTCTGTCGTTATCTGGCCAGTCTCGCAGAAACTGTAGGACGACTTCCACGTCCCATAACCGAGTGTACTTGGGCCTGGGGGGCCTTTGAAGTCTGATGCCCCTGAGGAGGCGGCATACCAGAGGGTGTTTCCCGACGGGTGAACCCAGGACCGGAACGTGAGCCGCTGAGATCGCGGAGCGCACGACGTTGAGGGATCGGTAAGACCTGCCCGCGGAGTATAGGTGGGAGAGAAAATTCAAGATGGCCGTTACAGGTGCCGTAAAGGGATCAAAGTTCCGTTCACTGCACCAAGTGGACCAGGAATTCCATGCTGCGAGATAGCATCGTCTGGTTCCTGGTGCCCACGAATCCCATAAGAGGTCTCTAGCTGTCTGCGATAAGTCCTCGGTCTGCCAGGCACCCCTGAAAGAGTCCAGGCTACTAGAGAGAGGCGGTCTTCCAGAATGAGAGGATGGGGGTTCCCTCTCGGGTCTGTGAGGAGTGTCCGGTAGGACGGTATGAGGAGAGGGTCCCTGTAGGATGAAGCTAGAAGGTCCGGGAACCATGGTTGGCTCGGCCATAGGGGAGTGATGAGGAGCAGAGACCCGCGTTGCGTCTTTAAGTATTGTATCGTCCTTGCCACCATGGCAAATGGGGGAAAGGCGTAAGCGCCCCTGGGTGGCCATGGTTGGAGAAAGGCGTCTACTGCTTTGCTCTCCGGGTCTGGTAGCCAGCTGAAGTACTCGTCCGTCTGCCTGTTGTTCCGAGATGCGAAGAGGTCCAGGTGGAGGGGGCCTCTCCTGACCAAGAGGCGATGGAAGATTGTAGGATCCAGTCTCCAGTCGCTGCTGTCCCGCCAATGGCGAGAGAACCAGTCCGCTGTCAGGTTCGTTTCGCCCCCGGGAGATATTCTGCCATGAGGGAGATTTTCCGGGGAAGGCAAAACTCGAATATTTCTTTCGTAATCTCTGAAAGGAGTCTGGACCGGGCCCCTCCTAGTCTGTTGATGTAACGGACCGCTGACACATTGTCCATCCGGAGGAGGATGCAGCAGTTGGTCCGGTTTCTCGCTAGGCTGCGAATTGCAAACGACCCCGCTAGAAGTTCTAGGCAGTTGATGTGAAGTTTGAGTTCTTGGGAGGTCCAAGTGCCTCCCGTCGAACTGCCTTCGCAGGTGGCGCCCCATCCCCAGAGGCTGGCGTCTGATTCCAGGACCATGTCGGGCGTGTTTCCGAAGATGGCTCGGCCATTCCACGCTTCCATGCTGTCCAGCCACCATCCCAGTTCTTCTTTGACTTCCTCCGTCACCGGAACCGTTTGGTCGTACGAGGGGTTCTGGCGGAGAAAGGAAGCCTTCAAGCGCTGCATCGCTCTGTAGTGGAGTGGACCCGGGAATATCGCCTGGATGGATGCGGATAGCAAGCCCACGATCCGAGCCAGGTTGCGGAGTGGAATGGAGTGGCTGCGAATGGCTCTGCGTATTTCCTTCTTGATGGCTGTGATCTTTGAGGTTGGGAGCCGTAGAGTGCTGGTCTTGGAATCTATCTCGAAGCCCAGGAATTGTATCTTCTGGGCTGGGGATACTTCCGATTTTTGAAAGTTCACCACGAAACCTAGGGACGTGAGGAGTCGGGTGGTATATTGTGTGTGTTGCGTTAGACTGTACCTGTCTGAGGAAAACAGTAGCAGGTCGTCCAGGTAAATAATGCACCGAATTCCTTGAGTGCGTAGTCGAGACACTACTGGCTTCAGGAGTTTGGTGAAGCACCACGGTGCTGAGCTGAGGCCGAAGGGGAGGCATGTAAACTGCCAGGGGCGGCCTTGCCATCGGAATCTGAGGAACTGTCGGCAGGATGTGTGGACGGGTACCGATAGGTAGGCGTCCTTGAGGTCCAGTCTTGTGAACCAGTCCCCTTCTTGGAGCAGATCTCTTAGGAGATGGATGCCTTCCATCTTGAAATGTCTGTATGTTACGAAAGCATTGAGCTTCCTTAGGTTTATAACCGGCCGTAAGTCTCCAGATTTCTCTTTCACTAGGAAAATGTTGCTGAAGAAGCCGTTTTGGTCGTGAGCGGGTTCTATCGCTCCTTTGGCCCTGAGTTCCCGTAGTTCGCCATCGATTAGAAGGCGATCTTCCTTGGAGCACTGAATGGGGTACGGAGGGGCGGTCTGGGACGGGGTTTCCACAAAATCTATGATGTAGCCTTGGACCGTCTGGAGGATCCATGCGTCCGTGGAGATGGCTGTCCAGTTCTGAAAAGACAGAGCGATACGACCTGCAGTATACGGGGTTAGTGGACATTGAGGCATAATGATGCTTACCTGTGGGGAGGCGTGCTCTGCCACGGCTACGAGGTCCTCTGCCTCTGTCTGCTCCACGGGTGTAGGAGAAGGGCTGCCTGAAACCCACTTCCGGGTAGAAGGGTTGGGGTCTGTGTGAGCGGGGGCCAGAGGGCCAAAAACGGCTGGCTGCTCGGCCCCTGTAGCGGCCAGCCCGTCCAAAAACACCCCGATTGGGGTAGCCCCTGAATACTCGCTTCATTGAAGTTTGAGCCTTATTGAGCGAGGTGAAAATGTTTACGTGCTTATTAAGCTCTTTGAGGAAGGCTTCCCCAAACAATTTGCCCTGTGCAAGCGGTCCCAACTCCTTGGTGCCCAATTCCACCAGCTTTCCGTCAATACGGAGCAGCGCTGCTTTTCGCCTCTCAGAGGAGAGGGCTACGTTGGTGTTGCCAACAAAACAAAAGCACCTCTGTGCCCATTCTCTTATATCGTGTGCCCACTCTTTAACCATACTGGCATCAAATTCGTCAGCCCTTGTAAAAGCATCGTCCGCCAAAAACATGATGCGGGAAAGTGGGCCAATAGAGTCTAGGAGTTTGTCTTGAACTCCGTGAAAGCCCTTCTCCACTCCTCTCCTGGGGTCGCGGCCACCCCTAGACATGAATGTGTTCATGACCTGGTCGAATTCGGGGGTTTGGGCCACGTTGTCGGGAAGGGAAGGGCGAGGGCATTCCGAACGTAGTCGGTTGCGCACCGTTTTGTCCAGGGGTTTGCGGAGCCAACGGTGCATAAATTTGGAAAGATGGTCGGGGGGGGTCCAGTCCCCCGAACGCGGGTGCCGTATGTTGCGGGGGTCGAATATACGTTGCCCCGTGGGGTCCAGAATGGCTTCCCCTTCTTCTTGGCCCGGTGTGGGGTCGTCCGGCAGTTGGATGTCGTCCAAAAAGGTGCCTTTTAGGAGACCCGTATGGGATCCCGTGTCCGAACCCCAGTCGTTATCTGGATCGGAATCTGCGGCCTGCCACTCATCTAACACAGCCATGGAGCGTGTTTGTTCTTCCCCCTCGTCCGAGGAGTAATGGGCGGGGGTGGGTGGTGCTGGCCTGTGGCGTTTGGCAGGTGCCTTGCCTTTGCCCAGGTTATCATTCCTTTCCTTGCCCTTCCAGTGGCGTTTGCTGGGCCGAGAGTCGGCCTGGGCATGGGATTCTGAAGCCTCAGAATCATAGTCATGGGCTTGGGCTGTTGTGACTTTTTTAGTCTGATCGGCAGTCGCCGTCATAACCCTGGATAATGCTTTCTCCATAGAGGCGGAGATGGTTTCCGCAATCATGGTTTGGAAGTCTGCAGGGTTTTGAGGTGTATCCATGGTAATAGGAGTTGGGCCGCTGTAATAGCTTGAGGCACAGAAAATGTTGGGCTAGGGGTCTGTCCCAGTTAGTGATAAAAAGGAGGGGGGTACCTGCAGTACCCAGTTAACCCCAGCAGGGTAGGTATAGGTATATATATATAAACCGTGAAAAGTAAAAAAGGCAAAACCCCAGCAGGGTGAATATGACAATTCTGGCAGTAAAAAGCACCAGTTTCCCCAGCAGGGAATATTGGGATTTTCTTCTGGGCCACACCCAGGTATAAATGCTCAAATATATATAGGTGGCACGAAATCCACCTGATAGCAGCGGTATTAAATATAGGGCTTCACCCTGTAAGTGTGCAAAAGCACCAGTAGGCAGTAAGTATTTTCGATTATGGGGCCACACCCCAAGCACAGGTAAATAATTTGACTGACCTGGGGACCCCTGCCTGGTTGTGTCCGGTTACTGTGTGTACGGGCGCCGGAATGAGGAGACCGCAATGCTCCCAAGATGGCGGCCGTGGATCTCGCGAGGCGCGAGATCCAAGATGGCCGCCAGAGGAGCGGGAAAACGGTTTCCCGCCGTGCGGCTACAGTGAAAACGGCTGTGAAGCCGTGTGGAGGAAAAAAAGGGGGGGTTGGAGGGTGAGCGTTACCCTCAGGGAAGTGAGAGACAGTCGGTCCGACGGCGGAGAAGCCGGCGGACCGAGAGGTGAAGAAAAGAAGAGAGACCCTGTGAAGAAAACAGGGAGGGGGAAAAGACTCCCCCAAGAGCGAAACCCCAAGGGGGCAGATGAAATAAAGGTAGAAAACAACAATAGTAGCAAATATAAAACTACATATATAAGATAAAATACAGTATAATATAAAAATTACATATACAATAGTGAAAAAAGGGAAGAGCCAAAAACTCTGACCTGTCTGCTGATGGAGCAGTAAAGAAAGAGGGGGAGGAGCCTCATTACTGTGAATACTATACCTCCTACTTTCTTTTGATTGGTTAATGTTTTCACCTTTTTCTTTACTGCTATGGGAGTTAGTAAAGAGAGTTAATGCAAAATATGAAGCCTCCTGTCATGTGGTAAAATTGTTCGTTTCTAACTATATCTGATTTAACATCTCCGTGTGCATACAATCCCTTTTTCCCTGGAGCATCCAACCAGCTGGTTTATGAGTCTTGCTTTTCACAATGTTGTAAAACAATAAATGGCTCTACACCAACTTCCTATATTGTCAAATCCTTATAGCCCAGAGTTAAATATTCCAGATATTTAACTATACACCCTACAGAGATTAACAGAGAGAGAATCACACAGACAGGGCCGGCCAGTGGCGTACACACAACCCACGGGGCCCCGGTGCGAAAATTGATCCTTGCCCCACGCTTACTCTGCGCGGGCCGGGGCCGCAACACATGGCGGCGGGCACCTGGTCGCAGGTGTCACAGGGCTGCGACCCCTGCGACCGTGGTATGTACGCCAGTACATGCAGATACACATACACTTAAAGGACCACTATAGACACCCAGATCACTTCAGCTCAATAAAATGGTCTGGGCGCCAGGTCCCTCTAGTTAGTCTGCTATGTTTCACTGAGGGTTAATCCAGCCTCTAGTGGCTGTCTAGAAAACCACAAACAGAATCGGGATACGGCTGTATAATCTATATAGAGAACATATAAAAACAAAATAGTGTAATAAAGTATGCACAATAGATCTTGCACTGTTAATAAATGCACTCACGAAATAGTAGAAATAAGCACTCACAAGGTGCCTCCCCTGATGATGTGGGGGGCTAGTAGTCCCCTTGCCAATGCGAGATAGCCAATGGTACACGGGACTCCATGTAGATGATGGTCAAAATCAAATTATTTTATTTGTTTAAAAGGTGAAAAACATCATAAGTATAAAAGATAAGACTGAAGCGATAGGTCCAACGCGCTTCGTTCTGTTAAGAACTTCTTCAGGGACCACAATAATAATAAAATCAAATACAATATAACAAATTGTAAAATAACACTCTTACGGATGCCGGAATCGGAATGACGTCATATTCCAGCTCAGGCTGGCATCACTGCAGTGCGCGCGAGGGAGCTGGGCAGAGAACACTCAGGGGAGAGTGCTCCCTCGCGCGCCCGCCAGCCAGCCCGGTGACACCAGGGCCAGCCTCGGGGGGCCCTGAGGTGGCCAGCTCCTTGGCCCCCCAGAAGAAGAGGCTGGCAAACTGGTGTACATGCCGGTTCCCGGTCGCAGCTGCGACCCCTGCGACCGCGATATGTACGCCAGTGGGGCCGGCGCTACCACTAGGAAAACTAGGCAGCTGCCTAGAACACACATCCACAGCCTAGGGTGCAGCCAGTGGCAGAACTACAGGGATAACTGAGGTTTAGAGTGTAACTGGGCCCCCTGTATTCCACCTGTCAGGGGGTCTATGAGCTGGCTGACTGGCCACCTTATGGCTCCCGAAGAGGTGGCCGGCTGTTCGCTAAGGCAGAGTAGGCACATGCTTACCTGAACGGCAGGTTCCTACTCTGCTGAAATACAGTATGTCTGGGGGTGGGCTGAGCATGGGTGGCGAGGGAGTGGTGATGCTCCTGCTCTTCCTCACTGCTTCCTCGCACGCCCTCTGTGATGATGCCAGGAGCTGGAATATGACCTCACTCCACTCCCGGAGCACGAGGGAGCAGTGAGGAAGAACAAAAAGATTCAAGCAGCTCCACACTAGACACTAGGGAGAGGACCCACACCAGCTCTCATAAAGGTAGGGAGGCTGGGTGGGCTTAAAAAAAAAAAAAAAAGAATAAATAAATAAATATAAAAGGAATATTATTATTATTATTGCCATTTATATAGCGCCAACAGATTCCATAGCGCTTTACAATATTATGAGAGGGGGGAATTTAACTATAACGATAGGTTGAAGGGGACCCTGCTCAAACGATCTTACAGTCTATAGGAGGTGGGGTGTAAAACATATTAGGACAGGAATTTGCAGTCAAATAAGGTGGGAGTGAAGCAGAGCTGGAGGAGAGAGCAAAAGACAGGTATGTGATATAAATAAAACGAATTTGTTAGTGTGTGAGATAATGTGTATGTGTGAGTGTGTCAAATCAGGGAGTGTGTCACTGAGTTTGTCATTGAGAGTGTGTGTGTGTGTCAGTGAGCATGTTTGTGTCTGCCAGTGAGTGTGTGTGTGTCAGAGTGTGACTGTAGGTGATTGTCAAATGACTGAGTGTGTGTGTCAGTTTATCTGTAATTAAGTGAGTCTATCAGCGTGTCTGTCAGTGAGAGAGTGTGTGTGTGTGTGTCAAATCAGTGAGAGTGTGTGTGTGTCAGTGTGTGAATACTAAAGAAAGTGTTATTGTAAAAAAAAAAAAAAAAACACAATAAGAAGCCGCCCTCCGTCCATTGGCGGATCCAGGGGGGGGGGCAACGGGGCAATTGCCCCCCCCGAGATTCCCCCCGGCCGGCTAGTGCAGGGCTGGCATTGCCCAAGTGCCAGCCCTGCAATGTGCCTGCGGACCGGGAAGAGAGATCAGTGATCTCCCTCCCCGGTCCGCAAGCACTGTGCTGGCAGCCGGCAGGAGAGTGAGAGAGGACCCGGCAGGAGCTCAGCCTGCAGCTCCTCCGGGTCCTCCTCTCACTAGCATGGAGCGTTGCCGCGGTAACCACGGCAACGCTCCAAATCTCGCGAGAGTGAACTCTAGCCCTGGAGCGCGGGCTAGAGTTCACTCTCCCCACCTGACCACCAGGGAATCACACTGGGACCACCAGGGACGGAGAAATGTCCCCCCTCCTCCTCCTCAATAAAGGTAAGAAGGGAGGGGGGACATAAATATATTCATTTTATTAAATACATTTTTTTTTTTATTAAAAAAACCTCCCTTCCCTCCTCCCCCAGTACACACACTGCCCCACAAACACACACTGTCCCCATACACACACTGACCCCTTAAAAACACTGACCCCATAAACACACTGACCCCATACACACACTGACCCCTTAAAAACACTGACCCCATAAACACACTGACCCCATACACACACTGACCCCATAAACACACTGACCCCATAATCACACACTGACCCCATAAACACACTGACCCCATAAACACACTGACCCCATACACACACTGACCCCATAATCACACTGACCCCATACACACACTGACCCCATAAACACACTGACCCCATACACACACTGACCCCATACACACACTGACCCCATAATCACACACTGACCCCATAATCACACTGACCCCATACACACACTGACCCCATACACACACTGACCCCATAAACACACTGACCCCATAATCACACACTGACCCCATACACACACGTCCCCATAATCACACTGACCCCATACACACACTGACCCCATACACACACGTCCCCATAATCACACTGACCCCATACACACACTGACCCCATAAACACACTGACCCATACACACACTGCCCCAAAAACACACACTGACCCCATAAACACACACTGACCCCATAAACACACTGTCCCCATACACACACTGACCCCATAAACACACTGACCCCTTAAAAACACTGACCCCATACACACACTGCCCCACAAACACACACTGTCCCCATACACACACTGTCCCCATAAACACACTGTCCCCATACACACACTGACCCCATAAACACACTGACCCCATAAACACACTGACCCCATAAACACTGTCCCCATACACACACTGACCCCATACACACACTGTCCCCATACACACACTGTCCCCATACACACACTGCCCCCATACACACACTGCCCCCATACACACACTGCCCCCATACACACACTGTCCCCATACACACACTGCCCCCATACACACACTGCCCCCATACACACACTGCCCCACAAACACTGTCCCCATACACACACTGCACACCCATACACACACTCCACACACACACACACAGACACATACAGTGCCGTACACACACTGCTGCCCCCCATACACGCATTGCCCCACACACACGACCCCCCCCATACACACACTGCCCCACACATACATACAGTGCCTCCCCATACATACAGTGCTCCCCATACACACACTGCCCCACAGACATACAGTGCCCCCCATACACACACTGCCACCCTCACACACACACTGCCCCACACATACACTGCCCCCTAACACACACACTGCAACCCTGAAATACACTGCCGCCCTTACGCACTCACACACACTTTACCGCTCACACACACACTGCACCTTTCACACACACCACTTCTCCTATGCCCTATATCCCAGCAGACCCCAGGTAAGTTGTCAAACTGTTCTTAAACGGTATGACTACTTACTCTGGGGTGGGATCCTGGCACTACTGGCACCATAACTACTACACTGAGCTGTAGTGGTTATTGTGCCATGATTATTTATTTAAATAATCTACAAGTGCCCCTCCCGAGATCAGGCTCTGGATCCGCCACTGCCTCCGTCACGTTTTTCCAGCTCTCTCTTTTTCCTCTGATTACTTCAACTTCAATCAGAAGTAAATGGCTCCTCACATCACCCAGCACACTATTACAATGAACTAGGAGAAATAATAACATATTCGGAAATCTTATGTTTAACCTTTTTAAATGATAAACGCTAAATCAATAAAAAAGTGTCATCAAATACATGTTTTTTTGAACAAGGAATCTTTCAAAGACAGCTATTTACAAGAAACGATAAGACTCTCTAATCCTCAACTTGAATCCTTCTGTGTGAAAGCATCTGGCCTTTACCGAAATCGGGTAAATGCCAACAAGATTTTTCCATTCCAAGTGAAAAGTAGCCTTCATTCATTGCTTGTGCTGGCAGGCTCAGAATACAAAACACTTTTGTCACTGCAATGGCACAAAAGCTATAACCCCTTCACTGCTGAGCAAGCAGCATTGCTCGAGTTTAACTTTCTCCAAGCCAGGTGAAGGTTTAATCCCTGTGCGCTGAATGACATATACTTCCCATAGGATATAAAGATGTTCTAAAAACTTCAAATGTTTAAGTGACATGTTTAAAACATAAGCTTTAGGGCACGGATTCCAATAACCTAGCATCTATTTTTCCGAAGAGAAATATAATCTCTATTTATTTTACAATTCTCTTTCATCTCACATTGTTTTTTTTTTAAAATTGTTTAGCTTTAGCAACTTACGTCAAATTGCAGTTCAGTGCAGGCACAGCCAGGGCACAAAATGCAAATGAAGAGGAGAAACAGAAACACTGTTTTGTTTCTCCTCCTCTCTGTATGATATCTCTGTGCTGATTGTCAGGCGCAAATAACCCAGCATATAACAATGGTTGCCACAAAGGTAAAGGGTAACTCCAACCACAATTACCACTTCATTTATTTGAAGTGTTCATGGTGGCAGCAGTCTTTATGTCCAGTGTTACTTGAAACACTGCACGTTCAGATATATTTGTAATTATGTGCTAGAGGCTAGTTTACCCCCAGCACAAGAGACTTAGGCAGCACCGAACTCTGTTCCGGAATACCTAATGTCAATTCTGTGCATATTTAACAGCTGTCATCAGCGTACACTGCACGCTGGGGAAATATGTAGTGCCTGCAAGGGTAAACTGTGGGTTCTCCCTCCCCCCTCCCTCTGAATTTTTTTTGTTAATAAACCAATCCCATCCTCCCTTCCAAAATTCTTCCATACAAACTCCCCAAACCCTCCCAGCCTCCTCCCCTAGCCTGCTCACATTGTGCGCCTGAATCACGCAAGGTCCCTTGTGATGGAGGAAGGTCAGCGCCGGTAGCTTTGCCTGTTGTTGGATTGAAGGTAAGTGAAAAATTTATTGTCTTATTTTCATACAAGATGGGCCTAATAGCAATGCACAATATTGCATGTTTAACCTATAAAGGCAAACTGTGCACAAAGGTTAGAGCATCACTTTAAAATGGAGGGACCCAGTAGCAGGATAAAGAGATATGGAATTCTACATTTATTTTTTACATGAAAATAATAAATATTTGTTAACTTTAGAGTTTCTATAACCTTATGGTACACATTATTATTCTAGTATTTTAAATTATTTAAGCAATGCTGTAACAAGAGCTTTTAGCTTTAAGAAAAAATGGTGTTTCTTTTTTTTTTATCTGTTTCATTTTATTAGTTATTTGCTATGACTACTGCACTTACATGGAACGCTCCTGACGCTTATGGGAATTTACTTGTCCACGTTCATCCTTTTCTATTCTATCACCATTTATTGTACCTTGTACCACTTTTCTCTAAAATGAAACTCTGAGGAGAAAAAAAAAATACTAGGGAAGTGACAATTCCTGTTTAACAATGTAACATTTATCTCAAGCTGTTAAATATTAATACATTTTCATTTACAGAACACCAGGAAAAAAACAGGAGAAAATCCAACAAGCTGCTGCTGATGCGTTAAAAGTTAGGTATACAGGCTTATCTACTAAAGGGAGAATTCAAGGCGAATTCAAAACCAATTTCAAATTTAAGGTGAAAATAGTCCAATTGGACAAATGTGCAGCACAGAAATTCAGCGTCTCCATTCTCTGCATGGAGACGCTGAACATTCCACATAGAGATACATTGATTCAATGCATCTCTATGGGGAGATGCTGATTGCCCAGGGCAACGTTTGGCTTTGTCCCTACTCAGCCTCAATTCTGATAATCTCAGCCAATCCAATGCTTTCCTATGAGAAAGCATTGTGATTGGCTAGGAACATTCATTCTGATGATCTCAGTACCAGATGCAAGGATCCCCGTGTGGCGCGGGAAAAAGGTAAGTAAATTACCTTTCTGACCCAAAGTAAGTGGAGCTGACCACCTAAACGGTGGTTTTAGAACTATACTGTCAGGAATACACATTTGTGTTAATGACACTATAGTGCCCCTTCACATGTATTGTATTGTTTCAGCATTATACATTTATACAGCAGCTATCAAAAGCCATTTTTTCCACCTACAAACTAAATCGCAATATTTCCTGACACTATTGAGGTCCGTCCATTTAAATTTAATGAACACCTGTATTGACGATGCTTTAGCTTTCAATTGAGAATTCTGAAATTTTAGGTCCCACTCAGGGTTAACTCAATACGCTCCTAGGTCAGAGATATTAGCAGGGTATCATCAAGTGAGAATTCAAGGTGGATTCAAAGTGAATCTCAAATTTAAGGTCAAAATAGCTGAACTGAGAGAATTCTCAATGCTTTCCATTCACGTTGAATTCTCACTTTTGTAAATAGCCCTGCAAGTTTCCGTTGGTAAGTAAAGAGTTAATTTAAACATTAAAAGCCATTAACAATAATCACCACTGACATGTATATAGAACTGACCCTAAATACTGCTTTAAATACAAAATTGCATCTAGATCCCCACTGCCCACGATGCCAGGTTTGCGTTATACATGTTGGCACAACGTACGCATCTCTCACTTACATCAGATCTCAGATTTCTATTCATTACTTTATGGGATATACTCCCAGCCAGAAATGCATTAAGAATTCACAGCTACTATCAAGGGAATGAGACAGTTAATCCTCTTAAAGGAACAATCCGAGAGAGAGAGAGAGAGAGAGAGAGAGAGAGAGAATGAGAGTGTAATTGAAAGGTTCATGTAACATATTTTATGAATGAGTGGTTTGGCAATCAACTAATATTCTCAGGATAACTAAATGCATATTTGTATGATGCCATCAAAATTACTTTGCAAACAAAACATGTCAGCTAATCTTTTGCAAATTTTTGTAAACCCCAGCTGACATGTGCAGAATTCTATAATGTGGAGGAAGGATTCTGGCTCAGAAAAGATTTTCAATAACCACATAACCTGATTTAAAGTGGTCAAAGTCATAAAATAATACAAAGTAAAAATATAAATAATGAACGGTATGGAATATAAAGGGAAAAGGGGGCATATAAGAAGAGGGCAATGCTGTGTGGCGCACGGATCAGTTCACACGGACCTCTCATAGACTGAGCTGGGTACGTCTAACAAGGAAGTCACTTTGTGAAAAGATGGGGGTGTGGCTAAGGGGGTGGGATTATGTTTCTGGAAACAACTCATTTTTGGGCAAAACTAAAGAGATTTGATTGGAGACAAATACTAAAGCCTGTTAAAATGCAAGAAGCGGAGTTAAAATGGTGTGTACTTTTTATGTTACATGCTATTTTATCCTGTGTAGGGCACTTCCATTTTTCACATCAAATCATTTAGCTGAGGGTGGGCCTAATTTAGGAAAATTCTACTTCCAAGTATAGAGGATGTTCAGCTATTTTACCTGCTATCTGAAGAGACCAATGAGTGGAGCTATGGCACAAAGTTCTGTTTTTGCATTTTCTATACAAACCATGCATGTGGCATCATGCGAAAAAAAAAAATATTGTGATTTAAGTATAACTATGCAAATGTCAGTAGCCATTTAAAGGCTACGAAGGGCAAGTGACTTTTCCAAATTATCCAATGAATATGGGAAACATGCATCAATTTCAAGAAGTTGCACAACTTTATACAAGGTCCAGATTATGATTCTCAGATTTGCTACTTATTGGCAGTTGCTTCAGTGCGAGCAGAGAGAATATTGCGATCAGCGTTCATTAGCTGATACTACAATTTATTTTCCTTTCCTTTCCTTTTTTTTTTTTTTTTTTTTTTAAATTATGTCAATTACTTGAAGGCAAATGGACTGCGAGAGCAGGAAAACCGGTGTGCGGAGGTAGAATGGACTTTTTGATGAAGAGGCCAATTGCTATTGTTATGGGTCAACTTTACAGGAACTACCGGAACAAATATTGCTGTAGGAGGTTGGCATTAGGAAGCTAATTAACTGCTGGGACATATCACTATAATTTCTGGAAATTTATTAATAGAATAAAGAAGGAATTAAAAAAAAAACAGGAACGATTTATTTGGAGGAAAAAACACATTGTCAGGAAGCATCTGTTTCGAGGATATTGCACAGAAGCTTAATTTTGCTGAGGCTTATTAAAATATGTTCTCAATAAAGGCGTATCTTGGGATTAATGCTCAAAACATTAGCATCTTAGACTTTGATTCTGACATTTCTGTGGCTATTTAAACAAAAAACAAAAACAGTTTTATTTCAAGTCCATCATTTTTCTTTCCATGTATTTATGATTCCACATGGGACAGCACTTCAAACTATTTTCAAATCTAAGAACTTCTACCTAACAGGATTATTTTACTCTCATCCTAACTGCTTACATTTACTTTGCCCCAGCCTTACAGCTCACCTGTATCATACCTCAATCCTAGCAGGATAGTAGCACTGCTAAGCTCTTATACCCAACCGGACATTCCAACATTGTATTCTGTTCTCGTCCAGCTCACCTGAACTCTAACTCATCACTCGCACCTTGATCCCAACTTAACACTACACCTGCACCCTGGACTCACCACAACAACTCATCTCCACCTTGTTCCCAATCTAACTACTGGTGGAAACCTAACAACTCACCATCACTTTGTCAATACCTACATATCTGAAATGGTTGCTGCTGTAAAAATTTGAACTTTTTTCCATTTTTATTTTTTATGTAACTAATTGTTATAGCTATATTTTTCTATACTGATGATTAATCACATGTTCGCATTTCTACAGGTTTGAAATGTGTTCTAAAGGGAAATTCACAATTTAACTTTACTCCCTTTTTTAATGCACTGTGGGGGTAACGCATTAAAAACAGAGGAAAAATATATATTTGAAAAAGGCATACACACTTTTGAATTTCCCTAGTTTGCTGTAAATATACAGTTTCTGTTAAAACCAGGAAATAACTGAGATTTATCAGATACTCCTGGACCTCTCCTTAGCTTCAACTATGTATTGTGCACATCTCAAACTCAAATGTAGCAGGTATTAAATAGGTAGAATAGCATGTAAGATCCCATGCAAGTTAACTAAAAGGGCCGAAGTGGACTGGTGGTCATGTAGCTGCTTTTTTTTCGAAATCAAGAAAGTTGTAAACTGAATGCAGCGAGTCAGGAACAGGTGGCAAGATGTACCATAGACAGTTCAAGAGGTCTAGATGGTGGAATGTAGCTAATCTTCCAATGCCAGAACCATGATCTACATCCCACTTTCACCATAACTGACTATCTACACTGTGCCCCATGTATCTTCCATGTAACATTACTTTCATGCATGATCATAGAATGGTAAAAGATGATACAATGACCCCTGGAATAAAGCATTGTTTCACATTTGGTTTGCTCATAGACAGTTTCATTGTAAAAGATGAAGAAATAGCAAGTATAATATATTGCAATATAGACACAAATCCTCAGTAAAGCACATGTTTTCTCCACCAGCTGTGTGATGTAGGGTGGAACGCCTAGAATCTTGGGAATGTGTGATCTAGAGCAGAGAGGTTCAACCATGGTCCATCTGTTATTGGACATTCCTGATCTAAATCGATTCCAGGTCTTGGTGATGTGCTCTAGCTTCCAGTAAGAGCGAAGGCTGACAGATTAAAACAATCAGAGTAATTTACAGTTTAATACACAACATGAACAAGCTAGGGTGGATAACATCTCCAAGAGATGCAGGCAACATTTTTTTGTCTATCTTGCCACAAAGGTGGTCAACAAGAGGACCAGGTAACAAGGCAAATGGATAAATGGACAATGTATCTCTTGGCACTTTCTTAATGGAGTTAATTGAGCATAAGATGTCACTTTCCAATGCGTTGATTCGAAAATGCGAGGGAATGTTTTGGACGAGGTGTCGAGTTAAGCTTTTCCTAGCCCACCCCTACTACACATGGTTCACACTAGCTTAGCAGAGGGAAGGTTTGAAGTGAGCATTGATTGCCATAACAATTGCAATATGTAATACATATTGTCCATAACTCATATAAAATCACCATGCCATCCTCATTAGACAATAGTCACCACCATATGGATCAGAATGTTGTGTGGATTAACCAATGGCCCTCAAGGTAGATAATATGCACAGATCAGCAAACATTAATGTATTTTAAAGTTTATTTGCTAATCGCTGAACTGTAGAGAATTGAAAATAGACTTACAAAATTTAGACAATAATATGAATTTGGAAATATTCTACATTCAGCATTGGTCACTATTTGGTTCTTTTAGCATACTTTTTGAAATTCCAATTCTCTACAATTTGGTGTTTAAACAGCAGCATAGCAAATTCATCAAGGGAAAAACAGGTGCACCCAAAATTGCAGTTTTTGCCTAGATAAATCTACCCATTTTGTCTTTTACATCTATTGGTCATAAAAATAATAAAACTAATAGATATGAATTGTGTAAAGCATTTTATTTTCTTGCTACACTTTATGTACATTGTGTGGTTGGAAATAAATGTGAAGAAGGAGAATCTATGAGCACCATCAGTGGGTTAAGCCAAACTGCACACCTACTACATTTTGTTCAGGGTTAGAGAATTCTTTTACTTTGTCCCACTTCATGCTCTTGGTCTTCCCTCAATTGGATAGAAAGCAATAAATCCTTTTCAAACATGAACACGTGGGATACAATGTTTATAGGAGGGAACTGGTTCAAAGTGGAAGACGTGAACAATTTAAATGGACACTCAAGATCCCAAAAGCACTGTGGCTTTACGTTAAAGGGACGTGTGGTGAAGTGCTTTAGGTGTTAAGAATGTGTCCTATTTTTTCATTTTACAAAAAGTACAGGTTTCAATAGAAATTGGTACTTTTTAAAAATTAACCTTGCTACACCCCACTGGCTGTCAATAAGACAACCGGTCCTGTTACTTTCTGGCAGTTTAGCTTCCAACTAGCCGGAAACTCTCTTCAGAGAGCTAAGCCCAGCAGTGCAAGGCTTAGCTTATTGGCTAAGAGCAAACAGCTGAGCTCAGGAAAGCAAATGGAAATTCTTAGGCTGTAGTTTCCAGGTCTCCTGACGACTGAGGGGAGGTGGGGCGCAGCACCCGGCAAACACCAAGTAACAAGTTAAACTGTTATTCAGATTCTATCCATACATTTTAAAAAGGCTTAGGTTCTTTTTTCGCTTATATTTAATATTCATATATGTTGATATGTATTGATATGCATGTAAGCAGGTTCTTGATCCAATCAGAACTTATTGACATTATGGAGTCAAGAAGCAATTTTTCCTTTTGTTGCATTAGTGAAAATGGCAAAATGTTGTGTTTTTTGCATTTTTTTTTTAATCAACGGCAAAAGAAAAGGCTTCATGGTTTAACTTGAAGAACGTTAGTCTTTTTTTCAGTCTTTATGTAACTATGTAAACTGTATGAGTATTTACCGTGTGTTGTAGTGGTTATGGTGCTTATTTATTTCTTTCTTTTTAGGATCAAAACCTGCATCATGTTTTTACTTTGTCAACTCCATGTAGACCTACAGTAAGTAATAGAGAGGGCCACTCCATTTTGAAATAGTAGTCTAAAAGGACAGATTACTGTGATGGCATAGGTCAGTGATGGCTAACCTTGGCACCATAAATTGTTTCTGGACTACATTTCCCATGATGCTCAGTTAGCTTTCAGACTCTAAAAGCTTGCTGAGCATCATGGGAAATGTAGTCCAGAAACAATTTATGGTGTCAAGGTTAGCCATCACTGGCATAGGTCAACACTGCTCCTCGAGAGTTTAAGTACGTGGGATGGCAGTAGCACTGATTACATTGAGTGTTCATATTTCTTTTCCAGTACGACATTTCTGAGGTAACAGAATTATTGTTTTAAAACAAGACATTTCACAGGAGAGAAACAAATATCTTGTCTGATAATCACAGTTCAAGACGATCAATACCATAACCGGTCATATTGTGAAATGCTGCAGCTGAAATCATATTAAATTTGTTCTGTAATATCACACAGACACTTCAATACAGATGACATGAAACAAACTTTATCTCAAATTGCAGTTTATAAACTTTACAGCGTCTGCCCAGAGGCCAGAATTATTTATGATGTAGCAAGGTCTGCATGCAAAATTATGCCAAGAAACTACTGCTGACTAAATCTCTGCTTCTCTTCAAGTGAAAAAGAACCATTTAGTACATTGTAACAAAACCTCAACCAGTGTGTTGGAGAATGTTAACAAATAATAACATCTCCATTCAGAGGTATAACTGGGGATGTTTCTCTTTAGACCAAGCATTTCACACTTGTGGCCCACAATGAATATATGTCTGCAGAGGACGCCAGCCATTCCCCCGTACCTACTGCTCGCAGTGTATTTGGAGGAGGGAGGGAGCAGTATATTAATTCGGAGGAGGGAGGGAGCAGTATATTAATTTGGAGGAGGGAGGGAGCAGTATATTAATTTGGAGGAGGGAGGGAGCAGTATATTAATTTGGAGGAGGGAGGGAGCAGTATATTAATTTGGAGGAGGGAGTGGGGCAGTTTATTAGAGTGGCGGGAGGGGGGGGGGCAGTGTGTTAAATTAAAGGGAGGGCAGTGTATTAAATTTGGGGAGGGGGACAGCGTATTAAATTAGAGTAGGGCAGTGTATTAGATTAAGGGGCAGTGTATTAGATTGATATAGGGAGCAGTGTATTAGAGTGGGAGGAGGGCAATGTATTAAATTGGGGGAAGGAAGCGGCAGTGTATTAAATTGGGGGGTAGGGCAGTGTATTAAATTAGAGTGGTGGGAGAGGGGGCAGTGTATTAGATTGATGTAGGGAGCAGTGTATTAGAGTGGGAGGAGGGCAATGTATTAAATTGGGGGAAGGAAGGGGCAGTGTATTAAATTGGGGGGTAGGGCAGTGTATTAAATTAAAGTGGTGGGAGAGGGGGCAGTGTATTAGATTGATATAGGGAGCAGTGTATTAGAGTGGGAGGAGGGCAATGTATTAAATTGGGGGAAGGAAGCGGCAGTGTATTAAATTGGGGGGTAGGGCAGTGTATTAAATTAGAGTGGTGGGAGAGGGGGCAGTGTATTAGATTGATATAGGGAGCAGTGTATTAGAGTGGGAGGAGGGCAATGTATTAAATTGGGGGAAGGAAGGGGCAGTGTATTAAATTGGGGGGTAGGGCAGTGTATTAAATTAGAG
Organism: Pelobates fuscus; assembly: GCF_036172605.1. Lineage (NCBI taxonomy): Eukaryota > Metazoa > Chordata > Amphibia > Anura > Pelobatidae > Pelobates > Pelobates fuscus. The sequence continues at coordinate 106,766,554 of NC_086327.1, read as the reverse complement.
TGGTGGGAGAGGGGGCAGTGTATTAGATTGATGTAGGGAGCAGTGTATTAGAGTGGGAGGAGGGCAATGTATTAAATTGGGGGACGGAGGGGGCAGTGTATTAAAGTGGGGGGTAGGGCAGTGTATTAAATTAGAGTGGTGGGAGAGGGGGGAGTGTATTAGGTTATGGGGCTGTGTATTAGATTGGGGGGCAGTGTATTACATTGGGGGGCAGTGAATTAGATTGGGGAGGCTGTGTATTAGATTGGGGTTGATGTATGGGGCAGTGTATAAGAATGGAGGGGGCAGTGTATTGGATTTGGGGGCAGTGTATTGGATTTAGTGGCAGTGTATTAGAATGTGGGGAGGGGGCAGTGTGTTAGATTGGGTCTGCATGGAGGCGCTGAACGCTTCCCATCAGGGGCGTACCAAAAGCATTTGGCACCTGGGGCAGATCCTGTGTTTGGCACTCCCCCCTCCCCCTTAAAATGTAAAAAAACACAAATGTGTAAATGTCCTGTCCCTGTCAGGATCGGGACAGGGATCCAACACGCAGAGTACAAACAGTAGCCAGATACGTATACCGGACCTTAGAATGGCCGGACTAACGTAAGTAGTACAGTATAGAATGGTCAAAGACAAGCCGAGGTCGAGGGTAACAGAAGACAGGTAAGCGAGAGACAAGCCGAATCAAGGGTAACAGAGATAAGCAGAGTAAGGTAAACAAGCCGGGTCAAAACCAAAAGGGATAATAGAATACACAAGCACTGAGTGACTAGAACAAGCTAGAACCACGACAGGGCAATGAGCTAATGAAAGAAGCTCTGTTAAATACCCTGTTCAGAGCAGTAACCACGCCTCCGAGGCGTCCTGATTGGTCCTGCAGCAATTGAGTGACAGGTCGTTCCGGAGGAGTGTCCTGATGACAACTTCCTGCCTAGATGCTGTAAAAGGCAGTCACTCCCTCGCGGCCGGCCTTGCATGACCGGATAGACCGTGGGGAAGGGAGCCATCAGGCCGTCTGGATGGAGGAACAGCTAAGTCTCTACCTCTTTCGGAGGTAGAGACCACACGTACCCTGACAGTACCCCCCCTCTCAGATACGCCCACCGGGCGGAATACACCAGGGCGAGAAGGGAATCGAGAGTGAAACGCCCTGCGGAGACGGGGAGCATGCACCTCCTCCTGAGGTACCCAACTTCTCTCCTCAGGACCATAACCCTTCCAATCGACCAGATATTGCAGTTTCCCCCGGGAGATTCGAGAATCAACAATGGAATTGACCTCATACTCCTCCTGACCCTCCACCTGAACTGAGCGGGGAGGGGCGATCGTGGAGGAGAACCTGTTACATATTAATGGTTTTAGCAAGGAAACATGAAATGAATTAGGAATGTGTAAGGCATTAGGCAACGCTAAACGATACGCAACTGGGTTAATTTGAGACAGTACCCTGTAAGGTCCAATATATCGAGGAGCAAACTTCATGGACGGCACTTTTAACCGAATGTTTCTAGTACTTAACCATACTCTATCGCCTGGAACAAACACCGGTGCTGCCCTTCTACGTTTGTCAGCGTGTTTTTTAACCAGCGTAGAATTGTGCAGAAGGATTTGTCGAGTTTGATCCCACAACTCTCTTAAATTGGCAACATGAACATCCACCGATCCACATCCACCCTTGAGAAGAAGACTCCGAAGGAAGGATGGAAGGATGAAAGCCATAATTCAAGAAAAAAGGGCTAGAATGCGTAGAATCACAAATGAGATTGTTATGTGCAAACTCCGCCCAAGGAATCAAACCGACCCAATCGTCCTGGTGTTCTGAAACGAAACAACGTAAATATTGTTCAACTTTTTGGTTAGTGCGTTCAGCAGCTCCATTGGACTGAGGATGATAGGCAGAGGAGAAATTCAATTTGATGCCTAGTTGGGAGCAGAATGATCTCCAAAAACGGGAAACAAATTGGGAGCCTCTGTCAGAGACAATCTGGGAAGGTATCCCATGCAAACGGAAAATCTCCCTGGCGAATATCTCCGCTAATTCGGGCGAAGATGGGAGTTTAGGTAAGGGAATGAAGTGAGCCATTTTAGTAAATCTGTCTACCACAGTGAGGATGACAGTCTGCTTTTTAGAGATAGGCAAATCAACAATGAAGTCCATTGCCAGGCAGGACCAAGGCTTTTCAGGAACCTCTAAAGGGTGCAGAAATCCGCATGGAAGCGAATGGGGTAGCTTGGTCTTGGTACAAACTTCACATGCCCCGGTGAATTCTTTAATATCCCTGCGTAAGTCAGGCCACCAAAAATCTTTAGAGACCAGCGCATAAGTCTTGCGGATGCCAGGATGCCCAGCCACCTTGCTGTTATGGAGACAGCGTAGCACCTCCAGTTGGAGAGCGGCAGGAACGAAGTGTCGATCCCCAGGGGTCTGTTTGGGTGCCAAATGCTGAAACTTCATGATCTCAGAAAGCAATGGAGAGTGAATCCTGAGATTCGTGTTCGCGATGATATTTCCCTTAGGAACTATGGAGGACAGAAGTGGTTCAGTTATAGTGGATGGTTCATATTGACGAGACAATGCATCGGCTTTAGAGTTCTTAGAACCAGGTCTATACGTAAGTACATAATTAAAGTGAGTGAGGAACAAGGCCCAGCGAGCCTGCCTGGCGGACAAGCGCTTCGCCTCCCCAATATAAGACAAGTTCTTATGATCCGTTAGAATAGTAACAGGGTGTAGTGTCCCTTCCAGTAAATGTCTCCACTCCTTTAAAGCCTTAATGACCGCTAACAGTTCCCTCTCCCCGATGTCATATCTGCTCTCAGGCCCCGAAAAATTTTTGAGAAGAAACCACAAGGGTGTAACGGTTTATCCACCCTTAACCTTTGAGACAGAACAGCCCCAACTCCTGTCTCAGAAGCATCGACCTCGAGCAAGAAAGGCAGAGTCGTATCAGGATGAACTAGAATGGGAGCTGAGGCAAAAAGTTCCTTGAGAGTCTTAAAAGCACCAAGAGCTTCCTCAGACCAGAACTTAGTATCAGCCCCTTGTTTGGTCATATTGGTAATAGGCGCAATGATAGAGGAGTAACCCTTAATGAAGCGCCTATAGTAGTTGGAAAAACCAATAAACCTTTGGATAGCCTTGAGTCCTTTGGGCAAAGGCCAGTCTAAAATAGATTGGAGTTTACCAGGATCCATTTTAAAACCTTCCCCAGAAATCACGTACCCAAGAAAGTCTACCTGAGACTGATCAAAACTGCACTTCTCCAATTTGCAGTATAGACCATGTTGCAGAAGTTTGTGTAACACCTTTCTGACCTGTCTATGGTGAGTCTCAATCTCCTTAGAGTGTATTAGTATGTCGTCCAGGTAAACAATAACACAATCATGCTGAAACTCCCTAAGTACCTCATTAATCAAATCTTGAAATACTGCAGGAGCATTGCATAGTCCAAATGGCATAACAGTGTATTCGTAATGGCCATACCGGGTATTGAATGCCGTCATCCACTCGTGACCTTGCTGGATTCTCACCAAATTGTAAGCCCCTCTGAGATCTAACTTGGTGAAGATTTTGGAGCCCTTAAGACGATCAAATAACTCGGTAATCAGTGGGATAGGATAGGCATTTCTGACAGTTATTTTATTCAAGCCTCGGTAATCGATACAAGGTCTCAGCGTGCCATCCTTCTTCTTAATGAAAAAGAACCCCGCCCCGGCCGGAGAAGAAGACCTCCTGATAAATCCCTTTTCTAAATTCTCCTGAATATACTCCTCTAGAACCGAGTTTTCCTGAACAGACAAAGAATATACATGGCCCCTCGGAGGCATAGTCCCGGGTAGAAGCTTAATTTTACAGTCAAATGACCTGTGTGGCGGCAAAGAATCGGCATTCTTCTTGTCAAACACTGCCCTTAAGTCTAGGTAAAGGTCTGGTATTTGTCTCTCTGTGGACTGAGTAGGATTCTCCTGTATGTTAATATTAGCTAATGGAGAAACCTTGCACAAACACCGATCCTGGCAGCCCTGGCCCCACGAGAGTATCTCCCCTAACTCCCAATCGATAATAGGGTTATGTTCTTTCAACCATGGGTACCCCAGAACTATGGGAACGGAAGGAGACGAAATGAGCAGAAGAGATAAATTCTCCACGTGTAGGATACCAACATTTAACTCAATGGGTATGGTCTCACGAAAGATAACAGGGTCTAGTAGTGGTCTACCATCTATGGCCTCAACGGCCAAGGGTGTCTCCCTTAGCTGGGATGGGAAATTGTTTTTACTAGCAAAGGCTTGGTCGATAAAATTCTCAGCAGCACCGGAATCTATCAAAGCCATAGCCCTTACTACTTCCCTCCCGCAAGTTAAGGAAACTGGTAGCAGAAGCCTGTGATCTTTATAATTAGGAGTAGAGGACAAAATAGAAACACCCAAGGCCAGTCCTCTAGAGAGACTTAGGTGCGAGCGTTTCCCGGGCGGTTAGAACAGTTCGAGAGTAAATGACCCTTAGCTCCACAATACATACACAAACCCTCTCTTCTCCTGTACTGTCTTTCCTCCTCAGAGAGGCGGGTATACCCTATCTGCATAGGTTCAGGAAGCAAAGATACCGTGGAGTCAGGACTTGGAAAAGCGGGGGCTAACCTAAAAGAAGGTCTCCGGTTCCTCTCTCGAGTGTTCTGTCTCTCTCTTAAACGTTCATCTATACGAGAGATGAACGAAATTAAATCCGCTAAATTCTCAGGGAGTTCTCTGGTAGCAACCTCATCAAGGATTACTTCAGATAAGCCATTCAAAAATACATCCATATACGCCTGCTCATTCCACTTGACTTCTGACGCCAGAGATCTGAACTCTAGTGCATAATCCACCAGTGTTTGGTTCTCCTGTTTCAGACGCAACAGTAATCTGGCTGCATTAACCTTTCTACCTGGAGGGTCAAATGTTCTTCTAAAAGCAGTTACAAAGGCGTTATAGTTATAAACTAATGGGTTATCGTACTCCCATAATGGGTTGGCCCATCTCAGAGCTTTCTCAATAAGTAGGGTGATAATAAATCCTACCTTTGCCCTATCTGTAGGATAAGAGCGAGGTTGCAATTCAAAGTGGATACTAATTTGGTTTAAGAAACCACGACACTTCTCAGGAGCCCCACCATAGCGTACTGGGGGGGTAATGCGAGAAGAAGCACCCACTGTGGCTACCTCTAGACCTGAACCGACAGGAGAAACAGGGGTATTACGTATCTCCTCTGGTGGGTTATTGGCACGAGATAATAGAGCCTGTAGCGCAAGCGCCATCTGATCCATTCTGTGATCCATGGCTTCAAACCTAGGATCAGGAGAAGCCAGCTGACTGTTTGTACTTGCAGGATCCATTGGCCCTGTCGTAATGTCAGGATCGGGACAGGGATCCAACACGCAGAGTACAAACAGTAGCCAGATACGTATACCGGACCTTAGAATGGCCGGACTAACGTAAGTAGTACAGTATAGAATGGTCAAAGACAAGCCGAGGTCGAGGGTAACAGAAGACAGGTAAGCGAGAGACAAGCCGAATCAAGGGTAACAGAGATAAGCAGAGTAAGGTAAACAAGCCGGGTCAAAACCAAAAGGGATAATAGAATACACAAGCACTGAGTGACTAGAACAAGCTAGAACCACGACAGGGCAATGAGCTAATGAAAGAAGCTCTGTTAAATACCCTGTTCAGAGCAGTAACCACGCCTCCGAGGCGTCCTGATTGGTCCTGCAGCAATTGAGTGACAGGTCGTTCCGGAGGAGTGTCCTGATGACAACTTCCTGCCTAGATGCTGTAAAAGGCAGTCACTCCCTCGCGGCCGGCCTTGCATGACCGGATAGACCGTGGGGAAGGGAGCCATCAGGCCGTCTGGATGGAGGAACAGCTAAGTCTCTACCTCTTTCGGAGGTAGAGACCACACGTACCCTGACAGTCCCCTTCTACAAAACCCCTCTCTTGCCCGCTGTTCTACAAAACGCATGTCCTACCCCATTATATAAAAAAAACCTGCACCACCCTTCCCCAAAAAACCTGCCTCTCCCTCTAAAGTCCCTGCTCAGCCCCTTACAATATAATTCATTTTTACACAAAAATAATAGCAACAGTCTTTAGAGTCCAGGCACATAATCACTCACACACAGTCACACACACAGTTACAGACAGTCACACACAGTTACAGGCAGACAGTCACACACACACACACACACACACACGCACACACACACACACACACACACACACACAGTCACAGGCAGATAATCACACACACACAGTTACAGGCAGCATCCCCCAATCACAGGCAGACAGTCACACACACAGGCAGACAGTCACACTCACACACACACACACACACACACATAGTTACATGCAGACAGTCACACACACACACACACACACACACACACACACACACAAACACACACACACTCTCTCACAGACACACTGTCATTCACAGACAGTCACAGGCAGGCACTCACATACAAAGTCACAGGCAGACAGTCACACACACACACACACACACAGTCACAGACAAACAGTCACACACACACACACACCATTACAGGCATACACACAGTCACAGGAAGACAGTCTCTCACACACACACACACACACACACACACACACACTTATAGGCAGGCAGTTACACACATACAGTCACTGGCAGACGTTCTCACACACACACACACACACACACACACACAGTCACAGGAAGCCAGTAACACACACACAGATAGTTACAGGCAGTCACACATACACACAGTCACACACACAGAGTTACAGGCAGTCATACACACACACACACACACACACACACACAGTCACAGGAAGACAGTCACACACACACACACACACACAGTTGCAGGCAGTCACACACACATAGTCATAGGCAGTCAGACAGTCACAGACAGAGTCACAGGCAGACAGTCTCACACACACACAATCACAGGCAGACAGCCACACACACACACACACACACACTCACTCAAACAGACAGACACACACACACACACAGTTACAGGCAGACAGTCACACACACACACACACACGAGGCATCGAAGACATACATATGAGAGGGACAAACACTTTAGGAGCCAGGGGAGGGCCCTTCCTCACTGTGTGTATAGCAAGGAGAATGAAAAGATATATTTTGGGGGTAAAGAAGGGCTTAGTTGTAAGGTAAATGTGGCCACCAAATTGGTGGAGAGGATTAATTGGAAGGGGAATGTGCCAATCTAAATTGAGAAGGGAAATGCTTATTTACAAAGAGAGAGGGTTAGGGAGAGGGTTAATCGTCAGGGAAATGTGTCAGTCTAATTTGTATATGGAGAGGGTTAATTGCCATGCACCAGGGCCCTCTGTTCATTAGTTCCACTGCTGGTTTTCAGGTATTTTTTTTATCAAATGCTATTGAGCAGTCAAAAAACAAAGCTCTCTCTCAACCAAGACCTTCTCTGCAGCCATAGGGTACACTTCCACAATGTTAGCCTGTCATTCTGTTCAAGGTCGATGGCTTTGGGTGGGTAATAGAGAAGTTATCTGTGGTGGCTCTGTAGCGTTTAGATGTCCATTTCAGCATTCACATTTCAAATAAATGCTGATAAATAGTTTAATGGGGCTCTAAATCATCAATGATTACTCTAGGGAAGGAAGCCCTGCAGGTAAAATGTTAATAATGATGATGTAAAAACGCATGGTAGACTGCTAGCCTAACAGAAATATATCAATGTGTATGTTATGTTCCTTAACTTGGCTAACGTTTAAAAAAGGAACTTTCAATTATCTGAAATTTTCAGCATTGAATAAAACATTGACATTCACGAATAACTTGTATTAACTATTATCATGTGATGTTCATTTTTCTTTTTATATTAAATATTTAGAAATGGACACCAGGTACAGTCCAGGCAATGCCAGGGCACGCATTGTTTAATTTCTAATGTGATAACTAGAAAACCAATTAAAGAGAGCGCAAGAAAATAGGAATAAACGAAAAAGTAAATAACTACAAATGACAGTATATATGAAAACAAATAAAATGACTGCTAAAACACATAAAAAAAAACGTTCCCAAGTTTCAAGTCGAAATTGCAAACCACAGTGTCAGCGCTTAGCGAATATTCCCCTGTGAGATATTCTCCGGGGTATCACAACAAACTTGTACAGTCCGACTTCCATAAATGGGTATCAGTATAGCAATCTATGCATCAACAGTGTTTCATTTCTACTCTGCATATGCTGACTGCAAAGGACAGAACTTAGACCATGATTGCCAGGGTGGTAAGATGGAGGCGCCCAGTTGCAGGAAAGAGACGTAGATTTCTTCTTTTAAGCTAACACTATAGTCACCAGAACAACTACAGCTTAATGTGAGTATAATCATTCCCTGCAGGCATTTTTATGTAAACACTGACTTGTCAGAGAAAAAGCTGTGTTTACATGATGGCCACTGGAGGTGCTTCCTGGGGCACTGGAGATGCTTCCACGCTCTGCATGGATACACTGAATGTTTCTCATAGAGATTCATTGATTCAATGCATCTCTATAAGCAGGTGCTGATTGTCCAAACCGGCGTTTGACCCCGCCCCCGTCTGGCCTCCATGCCAATTTCAGCCAATCCTATGCTTTACCTATGGGAAAGCATTGGATTGGTTGAAATAATACATTCTGATGTTAGCAAGGAGGTGCATCGGGGGGATGGATATAAGTAAGTTTTATTACCTTTTAAGGGAGATAATGGGGGGAGCGCCACCTAAATGGTGGTTGTGACACTATAGGGTTAGGAATACATGTTGGTGTTCCTTTAATTTTATTTTTCATACCTCACAAACACGATCTTGTAAACTATAGGGAATAGGTAAACATAGTTTTAAAAACCATGAAAAGTGACAGTTTCCCTTTAATCACATGCTTGTTTTAACATGACTTAAAACGTATAGCCACCACTTGACCCATACGGCAATTACAACATTCGCTTAATGCATGTTTCTTTACATAATTTGACCATTACAAGAGAACACCAACTTACTTCATGGTTTCAATGAGTACTATAAGAGAAAATGAAAGTGCAACAAAATTCCAGGTTGGGTGGAGTAAGAAATGATCCGTCCTCTATATGCATCGAATTACAATGAGTTTTTAAAGCAATAAGCATAAAACATTAATATCAAGATTTATCAGGTTCTAGTCACTAAACTAGGAAATGGAAGGTTGGGGCACAATATTGTTTATATTTACGATAAAGTATATTTTAACCCCCACAGAGCATTAGGACTTTCCATGCCTTCCTGCACAGAGTGACTGCTCTCAGCAGGGAGTCCCCTGTATAAATAGATAGAAATCAATATGTCTATTGCTGCAATGTGGTGTGAGCAAAGTTAAAGGGACACTGTAGGCACCCAGACCACTTCTGCCCATTGGAGTGGTCTGGGTGCCAACTCCCACTACCCTTAACCCTGCAAGTGTAATTATTGCAGTTTTTTATAAACTGCAATAATTACCTTGCAGGGTTAAGTCCTCCCCTAGTGGCTGTCTATTAGACAGCCACTAGAGGGAACTTCCTGCTCTATAGCACAGGTTTTCTGTGCTAGAGCGTCGCTGGACGTCCTCACGCTGTGTGAGGACCTCCAGCGTCGCTCAATTCCCCATAGGAAAACATTGAAAATCGTTTTCAATGCTTTCCTATGGGGTGCGCTAATGCGCATGCGCGGCATTGCCGCGCATGCGCATTAGGTCTCCTTGGCCGGTGGGCGGGATCATTCTCGCCCACCGGCCGACGTAGGCAGAAGGTGGAGCGGCGGGGGAGGAGCAGGCAGCGACGTGGGACATGTCGCTGCCTCAGGTAAGTCACTGAAGGGGTTTTCACCCCTTCAGCAACTGGGGTTGGGGGGTGGGAGGGAGAGGAATCCTGCAGTGCCAGGAAAACGGATTGTTTTCCTGGCACTGGAGATACCCTTTAAATCCCTGTTCACACCAAGTAGTCTTAGGTATCAGTCAATGTCAATTGGGGCCACATTTTCTGGCCCAAGGTTGGCCGATAAGCTGTATGTTCTGTGAGCTCTACTCACAGCCCTTTAAATCCCATTTAGCATCATTGCTTCTGGGCTGGCAGGTACTCAAGGGAGACAAATGTCTGGACAAACCTTGGTCTGGACAAACCGTGACAGGATCTCACAGCATGTCCCTATGCCAACTGTGATCGATGCTTGGCTGTTCAGCACCGACGATCACAGTGTAATAGGAATGCCTGATTTTCATCATTACAGGTATATGCCTGTAATTCTGAAAACAGCCAGTAGATGGTGGTAACATACCACTCTACTTTTATAACTAGGAAACCCATCTAAAGATATCAGTCCTGATATTAGCAGAGGGTTTCCTTTGGGTTAGGGGTATGGTTATAGTAGGGTTAGGGTTTTTCTTTTTTAGAATTAATCTTAGGGAAAGGGTTAATGCTGTTTTAGAGTTATGGATACTGTAGGGTTAAGGTAAGCGGTAAGGTAAGGGTAGGTATACAGTTAGAGTTAATGTAGGCATAGGGTTAGGGTTGGAATAGAGTTGGAGGGGTTGATATAGGGTTATCCTTAACTACCAATAATTAATCTAGATCCTAGACCAGGTATAGGCAATCTTCGGCTCTCCAGATGTTTTGGACTACACCTCCCATGATGCTTTGCCAGCATTATGTGTGTAAGAGCATTATGGGGGATGTAGTCCACAACATCTGGAGAGCCGAAGGTTGCCTATCCCTGTCCTAGCCATATGAGGCGTTTAACAGTCAGGACTGGTATGTAAATATAGTTTGAGTTTTTTCTCTTTAATAGCACTGGATGTGTAAAAATTATTATAATCAAAAACTTTAAAAAAATTAGTTATTCCACATTTTACAGAATTAATGTTGTGTTAGGTATACATACAGGATATTAAAAGAAAGGCATTTCTGCCCTTTTAAAAAAAAAAACAATAAATATGTATAGGTGCATTTAAAGGGAAACACTTAAATTACGGCTGAACAATCATACAGAACAAATTATAGGTTTTGTTTTGGTTCAGTACTTGGACAATTGCCACTGTCCTTAAGGGGTTAATTGCATAATTATTTTTAACTAGACAAGTGAACCCATCATAATGTAACATTATTGCATCTCCTTTGTTTTATATTACCGTTTAAAAACTAAGAAGAAAAAAAGGGACATCATTTGTTTTCCAAATTTCCTTACATCCCATCATATACTTAACTCTTCCAAAGCTGACCAAGTTTAACTCCTAAATTAAAGCATAGAATGACACCCATCCATTTCCTTCCTGCATGATAGTGGTGTGAAAATCTTTCTGATAAAGTTGGTCAGTATATTCCCACCTTCTCCTTGTTCTATCCCTTGCTGAGCGATCAGAGTGACATAAATCTGTTTAAGTGGTTATGGTGCGTACAGTTTTAATTTACTAAAAACCGGTATTATGATTTCCACTACTTCCAAACATGATGTGAGGTCTGGGAGAATTAACGTAATGGGAGATCCCCACTCTTACATCACCTCCTCAGTGGGAAGAGGAGGGCATTTGAATAGCATGAGGGTCCTCAGGGTCCATATTTATGAGTTATTCTATCCACCATGACCACTTTTTTTTAAAGTGGTCATGGTGGTAGGGGTCTACATGTACACTGTTTCTGCTTGAAACACTTCACATCCAGAGATATTTGCACTTTTATCCTGAGGGCTAGTTGCACCCCATTACACAATTCTGTTCCAAGCTTCCTAATTTTAATTCTGTGCGAAAATTACGTCTGCCGTCAGAGCACTGACAATCGATGCAATGAACTTCATTCTTGTAGGTAGCAGCCTGCAAGGAGTGCTCTCACCTCCTTCCACAGCTGAAATTGCTCAAAAATAAAACAAAAAAACTCCTTCCTCCCTCCCCTTATCATTTCAGAGCGCACACATGTGCTCTGAGTGAAATAAATCATCCAATAAAATGCTTCTCTATGAGAAGCATCAGAGTGGTCCTCGCAGCAGCTCCGGTGACACCAGTCAGGGAGTGGAGAGCAATGTACGGAGCTTTGGCCAGTATCGGATTACAGTTAAAGGACCACTATAGGCACCCTGACCACTTTAGCTCAATGAAGTGGTCTGGGTGCCAGGTCCCTCTAGTGTTAACCCTGCAGCTGTAAACATAGCAGTTTCAGAGAAACTCATAACAGGGGAGCACTATCTTAAATAGAGAGATATAGTAACTTTCCTGCTTCTGGGATTGCCACCAGGAACAGGGAGTGCAGGTAAAGAGCTAAACAGACAATCATAGCAACAAGACCTATTTCTAGAACCAAAGCATGTTTGACACAGGCATACTAATTAGCAGGGTCATCAGAGTCTTCTCATTAGTGTCATCCTTGGGGGGAGGTTTGGGCGCATTCGGCGGATGACGTCGGCAGAGGGAGGAAAGTTCCCCAGCGCCGAGGGAGCCCGGGGCTGGAGAAAGGTAAGTGTTTAACCCCTTCAGCCCTTTTGAGCCCAGTGGGAGTGGGACTCTGAGGGTGGGGGGAACCTAAAGACCCTATAGTGCCAGGAAAACAACTTTGTTTTCCTGGCACTATAGTGGTCCTTTAAATTTAAAACATTTTTTGCACTTTTTAAAATGGCAACCTAGCCAGCAATACCCAAAATGGCATAGTAAGTTAAAAAAAGATATGTCTTAAAACCCCTGTAACTTGATGAGGGCAGCACAATAGCCGCCCTATTTTCACACACCATGTTCATGGGATTCCGATAATACCTAGGAGTGAACGCAGAAGGAAAAATTGCTTACTTCCTATTTCCACACCCCTAAGTGTGCCAGGGTGACTGGGAAATGAGTTAAACCCCCTTTGCTCACCTCGTAATATATGCAAGTACCTTCTTAGACTGGCAGGAGAGTTACACTGGAATGGTGCCAACAGATGCCAGTGTCCTTATTTACTGCCCTCTAAAATTGTCATGTATAAAAAATAAAAAATAAAAAAAAGTCTGAACTTCACACAGGCGGATTGTAATATTCTGCTGAAGCTGTGAACCAATGATTGGCTGGGCTCTCAAGCCAATCACATCACCAAACTTATATCCATTCACCTGCAGTTGACTAATAATTAATATCTATTTGGAACATCAGTTTGAAACTTAAAACAAGGAAAACTGTAATGGACAAATATAAATGGACACGTTTAGGGGCAATTTGGCACTTGTTGCCAGAGGTTGTGACATATTGTACTTGTTTTTTCATTTTTTTTCTTTTTTTTAGCAGAAACTAAATTCAGTGTTTCCCACCAAACATGCATCAGACTTTTCTTTGAAAAATATCATTATTGCTATTCCTATTACCGGTTATGTGTTAAATTGATATTTTATTCTATTTATTTATTTGTAATATTATATTGTACCCTAATGTGACAATGCAGTGTTTATGGGCACAGGACATACTTTAAAACGAGAGAAATCTATCTTAATGTTTCCTTCCTGGTAAAATATTTTTTTAAATAAATAGTGTCAAAATCTAATATTCCAGAAATCTGCAATCGGGAGTCAAATTTGAAGCTCAGTAAATCACCTGCCAAATTATTGACATCTCTTTGAAGTTTATAAATTACTAGAAAATAAACATAAAAAAATAGAACAATCTTCCTATTCATTCTGAAACAAACTACTAGCAGCCTATTCATGATCATAGTTAATGGGTTTGTGAGGAAAAAAAAAATATTTACAAAGATCAAATTTCACATTCTCAAGCTTGTTCCCTGTTACACATAATAATCTTTTAGAAAAAAAATACAAGACTATCTGAGCTATCAGGAAAGTTACTGACAATGTGAATTTACACAGAAACCCATAACAGGGGAGCAGTATCTTAAATAGAGAGATAAAGCCACTTACCTGCTTCTGGGATGGTCTGTCCTACTGCCACCAGGAACAGGGAGTGCAGGTAAAGTGCTAGACAGACAATCATAGCAACAAGACATAGGTGGGTTTCCTATTTGTAGAACCAACACTTGTTTAACACAGGCATACTAATTATAAGGGTCATCAGAGTCTTCTCATTAGTATCATCCTTGGGGGTAGATCTGTGGAGGGGAATTGCTTAGACAAGACAGTTCTCTAAAACTTGTCCTCAAGGCTAACACCCTCTTCTCCCCAGGAGGCAGAGCTAGGATGGGTTGCAAAACAGTTCTTCTGCAAACCTTTCAGAGATCCCAGGTTTAACCATGTGAGGCTTGGATTGTGCCCCTAACTTGCAGATCATAGAATGCCCTGTTACAGTAACAAGCAGAGAACTCATCCAACAGTTTGTATCCTTGCCCCATGTGTGTGGAAGTAAGCATAGCTTGGAAAGGCTAAATCACTTGCTGTACACATTGGATTCTTTTACACACCCTCTGTGGACTCAGTCACTAGGGAGGGTAAGATTCCCTCCAGGTCCTACTGCTCTCTAGTTAAGAATTAATTTGTGTCTTAGTCATACAGCGATTTGGGAATCCAAACTGCAGCAGCTGTATAAATATGTACAAACATGCAAACATCTCAAGCCAGGGAAATCAAGATAATCCCATTAATATATATTTTTTTTATTTTGCAGTCTGAGCAGAAATTCACATGTATTTTTTTCTTTTCATTTTTTTGTAATTGCAGAACTTCAGCAGGGTAACAACTGAGACTTTATTCTAAGAAATCAGTATCTCAGACTTTAAAAATCATATTATGATTTCAATCCCTAAATAGTTCCTGCAGAACCTCTTGGACAGAAAACTTGTTGTAATGGATGGATGCCTAAAATTAGCAAAACAGTTTCTATAAAACATGGGTGTAGGATCGTACCCCCTGCGTTTCGCAGGATTTTATGCCCGCCATAGTCCATTGACATGTTCAGTGCTACCTACTTATAATTTTAGAGTTGAACACAGAGGCTTTCAAATTTTTTGATCAAAACAGCAAAACTGGTGAAAAAAAAAAATTCAACCCTGCTGGTTCTCCAGCTCTGAATTTTTAGTTTAAAATGTGAAATTCAATCCTGGTTTAATGAACAACTTTGAACGTCTAACCTTATCTTAACAGTAAAGATTGGACATCCCTGCGCTAAAGTATATATTTAGACTAATTTAACATCCCACTTTTTGCAGTCCCTCTTCTATGACTGTACTCACCCTATTTCACCCTGAACTGTACTGCCAAAACATATTCATCTTGTTAATTGCTCTCTGTCTTCTTTGGAAGCAGTACCTGCATAGCCACTGCAAATACTCCAAAATAAATTGTTTATAACCTGCATCTCATCCTAAATTTCAAATTTATAAAGATTGTAAATTAACAATGTAACCTATGATGAATCAAAGTGTATTGCTTCTATTAATGTCATCTTACCCCTTAAAAATCCCCCTCTCTTTTTATTACCGCTGAAAACGTAATAAAAATTGTCAAATAAAAAAACAAAAAAGATCGTAAATTAATGTTTTCCATTCTATAATTTTCTCTCCTGTTGTACATTGGTACAGAAAATATTTCCCACCTCGTCTTAATATAATAATAAAAAAAAACAAAAAAAAACAAAACAGTCAAATAAGTGAAACTTTAAATTTAATTCAAAGTGAATTCAAATCGAATTTGAGACCAGAGAAACTGAACTAAGAGTAACTGACTTCGAGAATTGTTCAAGTTCGGCTATTTTGACCTCAAGTCAGCAATTCACTTCAAATTCACCTTGAATTCTCACTGTAGTGAATAACCCTGCAAGTTTCCATCATGAACTGGAGAGCAAAAAGGGATATAATTCACTGATTTAAAGAAGATAGCTGTCTTTAAATGTCCTTTATTGAAGTGTTCCACGAGCTGAGACTGCTCATACCTTCCTGGAAGAATTAGTGAGAATCTGGGTTATTAGCTCAACTCCGTATTGTAGTGAATTGAAATCCAAAGGCCAAATTGTGGTCAAAATAACTGATACGGACTATTCTCCAACTCACGCACAGTCACAGTTTGACTATTTTAGCCTAAATTTTGTCATTCTGATTTCTATTGAAATTACAATTTAATGAAAAATAATATATCTTCAAGGTGTTACAAACACGCACTTGCTCATTAGGGTACATTATGACGGTCCTCACATTAGTGTAATGCTATTGCGCTGTAACGTCTCTCCCTTGTTCACCAATTTTAAACGGAATTAGGAAGGCGCCTAGAGCAAAATGCTAATTTCCCACAATCCTGTGTTTTCTCATTGAGAAGCTTTCATTCACCTTTTTCAGTGAATGAGAAGCAACATTCAGAAACAGGACTTCAAGTTTGTCTAAGGATACGGTCAGGTGACCAGGTTTCAAATTCAAGAGTCGATTCACTAGAGCCTAATGCAATTTTGATTGATGTGTGGGCAAATTGACCCGAATATTCTCTTAAGGAAAAATGCAAAAAACGCTCCGTAGGAAACCATAGAAACGGGAATACCATTAGATATTTATTAAATGGCATTGCAATTTCTCAGGTTTAAAAAAGAAAAAGTAAAAAAAAAAAGTAAGTTTTTTGGTGTAAACCTTATGTGGGACCAGCATGCGGCTCAGTTAGAGGGATAATTTGTCAAGTACGCCATTGTTAAAAAATATAATTAAATAGCTGGCTGTGAATGGTCCTTACCCTTTCCTCCAATCCCATCTATTAATAATTACCAGTGCATGGGAAACAAATAAGACTTGACAAATAAACACTTTGCATTTATGTTTTTGATGCATTTAATACAGATTATTATTATTATTTTGTTACTTCTCTGGACTCCTGGAGTTGCCAAAACATTATTCCTTTTGCCTAATGCTGGAAGATTAAGTCCAGCAACAGGTAGAGGAGTGGCTGGCCAAGTATGACAAGACTGTGGTCTTGTAGACCAGTCGTAGGGAAGCAGGTAGTACGTCTTGCTTAAGTTCCCTGTGTTTGTGTTTCGTCGAGCTCTGTGGGTGTGTTCTCCATTCTCCCTGGGTGTGTACGCCATTTGATGTTGCTTTGATTACATAGCTGTATCAGCTTGTCTGTCTGAAATGAGACACTTTTAAATTAATTTCAGCCATGTCTCATTATTAGACAAATACCAAAATAATACTTTTCAGATCTGCGTAGGAAGGAGACACTTCGGATGCCAAAATTAGAAAATGAGTTATAGAATGAAGTACAATTCTAGTGTCTACTTGTTCCTATTTATAATTGCTACACTTTGCACATCAGTACAATAATATCAGAATATTACCTATTACACATACTAGGTGTGATATTCAACTGTTGTAAAACATGTTACTTTTTTTTAACTGGCCATTACTTTTGTTTTCTTTTTTTTATGTTTCAATTTTTATTGAATGAGATTTTGTAAAAGTTATTTTTAATGTCAAAGTTCCTGGGTACAAGGAGTCAGAATTTGTGGTTAAAAATCACTATGCAATAAAGTTTATATCTGCCACTGTGTCAGAGTTGGCTAGAGGATCCTCTGTAAGGTGAGAGGCAGCGATCTAACAAAGGCAAAGAGAGCGATAGGAAAGGGTGTATCACGGACCTTAGAGTGGCTGGGCTTAACGGACTAATCTGAGAAAAGACTACAGAGCAGGTGAGGAACAAAAAATAAAACACACAATACCAGACATGGACAAGGGTCAGGAGCATGAGAAAAGTAGCTTCTTCATACTCACATATATCTAAATTTAGCAAATCTGTTAAACTAGATGGAGTACTATGACTGAAGACAGAACAGAAAGTTAGTGACAGAGTTGGGTCATTCACAGGCCATTCAAAGGAGAAGACGCTTACCACAGTTAGATTTATTCTTGAAAAAAATTTAGCGAAGGGGAGGAGCATTGTAGCGGAGCTCCCTGTACCCCGACTGGGTACCTCCGCCAAGGACCGCTTCCAAGCTGAAACAGGGGACAAACCACAGCACTTCTGCCCACAGTCACCGTGGCTTGACTGGGGCTCTGGAACCGCTTCTTCCTGGAGCTGAATGGGGAATTAGCTCTAGTCCTTACAAAGACTTTCCCCCGTTGAATCCCCTGCAAGCTAGAACAGCAGACACAGGAGTAAATCTTCCACTCCAATAACAGGACCACACACTGTTTTGGAGTACAAGCTGGAATAGATTTTAATGGTGCCACACTTGGCCATTTATGCAAGTCCCCAAGGAAGGGGTACACCCACATGGACCTTGTTGGGGACAGGGACACTTCCAAACCAATAACAACACATTTACAATGTAAGGCATTCCCACACAAGGCAAACAATCCCTCCCCTCTGCCTGGGAGATAATTGGATTAGAAACTGCATTAACCCAATTATCTCCAGGCAGAAAAATACACACATTTCTAAAAAGTCCCAAAAGTACCCCAGAACACATGATATCCCCACAAATGTCAGATGTCACATCCCCTGATAGCCCTGATCTGAGTGACCAACATATCCAAAAATCACCCAGATCAGTTCAGGGATTCAGAAATTCTATGGAAGTCATTTATTTGACCGACCGCAGGCATGGTCCCATGCCCAAAACAGTTGCAGAAAATCAGGGCTTGCGGTCGGTCTAGTTCGGTAGTTTGAAAATGAACAAATTACCGAACAGAGTCAATAATCTTACCCTGGAGCTTGTTCCATTCATCCAGACAAATGATCCCACCGAACAGTGCTCTTCTAACTTGTATAGAACCGAACGCAGGCGATGATGGAAGTCTAGCGGTGTTTGGGAGTTTCTGTATCCGATTTTAATTCCAGGAGATTCATGCCCAAACACCGCAGCCTGCGTTCATGCGAACAAGATGGCCGCTACCTTGTGGTTGTGTATAGGAATTGCGGCCACCCAGACGAACAATTAGAACTCTGCGGTGAGAAACTTTCCAAGTTGTTAATAGGTGTTAACAAGCTCCAGGGAGGTCTCTGGTTTGTGCAGTTGGTCTGTAAATGAACCATATATTCCCAATTGCAAGAACAGAGACTTTTACATTATTTTTCACAGGGTCCATAGTCTTTGGGCAGGAGGCTGTCACAAGCATCAACTATGCGGAGAGGACTAAGCAAACAGATTTAAAAGGCTGTCATCACCATAGGAGTCAGCAATACAAGAAGACTTTCAGGAAGAGACAAGTGTATATAATCAAACACAGGATGGTTCCACCGGATACCATCAAGTCTGCCAAGTGGGAATTGAAACAGAGGGACTATAATTCTGATGTTCAGCCAGGTTGTAGATTGAATATATCATAAACTGTATTTCACCAACATCTGTGGAGTCTGAGGAGCAATCAATGAAATGACCTATGAATGCACACAGGAAATACAAGCTTGAAATGCTGGTGTTTATTTTTTTTGAGGGAGGGTGTGGGATACAGGTTTCTGAAGCTTGGTTGTGAGATATGTCAGGTTGCAGTTGGTATATGAGGATAGAAAATATTGGTTAGAAGCTGCCAAGGTAGCACACTAAAAAGGACTATAGGTATACTAGATGTTACATGAGCGAGTCCTATAGGTGGAATTATTAGAGTATCAGAGTTGGTAACCGCATTGAGAGTGGCACGTGTTTATGGTAAGAATCTTGTTGAGTGTGAGGACCCAGATATCATGGAGCTTTGGGCGAAATGTAGGTGTGCTGGTGGCTGCTTTCCATGTGCAGCTTCAGCTTTGGGAACCACCATTATCAGGCTGTCAGCAGGGCCAGATTAAGAGCCCATTGGGCCTGTTGCTGACAATTCTGATGGGCCTAATTACAGAATCTTATAAACAGAAAACAGTAAACAGTTATACCTTCCAAGTGTCATGTATCTAGTGCAGGTGGTGCTGGAGGGATACTCAGGATATAGCTATCAGAAAACACAGACCCTATGCTAATCTCTCGTTTTCATCTTTTTAGTAAATCCATACCCCCTAACAGCAGTGTCTGGTGAAGCAGGATTTCAGTGGGCGGGATAAAAGGGTGGGCCACTGATGTGAATCACATAACCAGAACCACCCAAAAAGACAAACATGCTCAAAAAGGGGGCGTGTCTGCAATAAGAATTAGATGGTCAGCCTGGCATGAATGCACATCAGGCTACCTGCCAATCACGCAGGATGACCAACCAAGGGCATACTGTGCAGACAGCACCCTGAGTTTGGTATAAATGCGCCTAATGATGTGCTAGCTCTTCGCTTTTCTAAGGACTCGCTGGTCCACTCCTCTCCTAACCTTCTTACTAGCAGGAAGAAGCTCCTGTTATACAGTGTGGGACAGAGAAAGTGTATGTAGTGAGTGTAGAAGAAAGGGAACATGCCACAGTGTTAGAGAGACTGAAGCAGCAAGAGCATTTGCATAGTGTGCAGTCAGCTTTACCTTAACTAATTTCATTGTCAGCCAGTCCACACATGTTTTGTTCCCCTACATCCACTGGCGTACATACCGCGGTCGCAGGAGTCGCAGCTGCGACCGGGTCCGTCACTTTAGGGACTGGGTACTCGCCATCATCTTTTGCGGCCCTGGCCCGCACGGCAAACCGCCGTGGCCGCATGTTAAGGGGTCCATCGGGTGGCCCATGCTGTCAGGGCCACCCGATGGAGATGGATTGTCAGGGGGCCCAGTCAGCAATGGGCTCTTTAACAGCACGACCGGGCCCCCTGTGATGATGTCAGACAGAGCTAGGAGGAAGTGACTGCACGTCACTCCTCCCTGCTATGTGTGTGTGTGTGTGTCTGTATGTATGTGTGTCTGTATGTAGGTGTCTTTGTGTGTCTCTGTATGTATGTGTCTGTGTGTGTCATACAGACACACAGACACACACAGACATACAGACAGACACAGACAGACATGCATAGAGACGCACACACACATACATACAGACACACATACAGACTGTATGTGTGTGTGTGTCTTTATGTATCTGTGTGTGTATGTGTGTGTCAGTCTGTATGTGTCTATATGTATATGTCTGTGTGTATGTATGTGAAAAGCTGAAAAGAGACTTGCGTCCATCAAGTTCAGCCTTCCTCACATATGCTTTGCTGTTGATCCAAAAGAAGGCAAAAAACCCAGTCTGAAGCGCTTCCAATTTTGCAACAAACTATGAAAAAATTTGCATAGAATAGGACATTTTTACTTCCTTTTTCTATAGGGCCTTTTTGGATTTAAAACACAACAGCCTCAGGCGGATTTTGCTACACATTGACAGTTTATCGGACGTCACTAATAATTTCCACTGTTGGCTGTTTTTTTTTCTTTTTTCTTTTTTTGGGATGAGTGAAATATGCCTGTGGGTGAGACTGCTCAGTGCAACTCTGCATGCTTTGGAGCCATTCCATAGAAGTGGGTCTCTGAGATTAGGAAACTTTGATCAATAATTTTTAAATAATTTCTTTTAAAATTTCTATTAAAAAGTTACAATTTCCAAATAATCTCAAGGAAAATAAAACATACAAAATATGTGCGGTTATGTGTAAATAGTGATTAGGTAGTATTCCACAAAATAGGAACACTGGACATTGGTAAAAATATTAATAATCCTCTATTTTACTAGGAAGCATGCTCTCGTTTTTTAAGTACACTTGTGCACAGCAGAATAAAATCGTCAGAATCCAAAAACTGTTTTAATTTAGATGGCCAAATTTTGCCCGTGTCAACATTTTATCCATGTAATCAATTCAAGAAATCGATTCATAGGCACCAAAAAGCTGTAAAAATTAGTGTATCATTGCACTGCAAAATATATACATAATATTTGTATGTACATATATTTAGCAGTACAGTGATCGGTTCATTTGCGCGCCTTTTTATTGAAGTAAATTCCAGTATTTTACCATTCAAATTCAGTTCATGTCAATATTTGGATTTTGAGCATTTGGTTACTTTTTTGAGCATTTGGTTGTGTATTTAAAGTGTTCAGTCCAGTTGATCCCTTGTCTATTATTTTACCTATTTACTTGGATTAGTGGCTGTCCTCTACACATCAATTATATAATTTTTAGCGCCACAAGTGGCGCTTCTGATCATGAAACAAACAAGCCAGCTCGTTCATTGCCCACTTCAGTTGTTACATGATTTGGTCTTTGTGCGATTTGGAGTTATGGTCTTTGGACGACTCACTGATCAGCCAAAATTTGGATGGACCACAATTCGTATAAAAAAAAAAAAAATAGTAATAATAATGCATAAGTCTATGTTTAAGTATCGCTTGGAACAGAGTTTTATTGTCCATCTCAAAGATTCTCATTTCTTTTCAGGCGAAGGAGCAAAACCCTATAATTTAAACTATCATTGCTGTTGGTGCCTTAAACAAAGGAGCTATTTCAGTGGCACGATGACAAAACCTCTGTGATAAATATGAGACATATTACGCATAATAATATTTCCATTTCCTTCCCATACTGATTTTTTTTTTCTGGAAAATATGTCAATGGACATTCCAAAATGGACACATTTGGACATTCCAAAATTCTGGAAAGTCTGCAACATTTTCCTACAAACAGTTAAATGTGGATTTTTTCCCCCCAAGCCTCATTGTTCTGCAGTGCAATAATATGTTTTCGGGCTTAGTAAGACTATCTGCCTGGCCTGAAAGTTCAAAGGGTCAGTAAACAAATGTCCCAGAGTCATAAAGACTAGGCCGAAAAAAGACTTCCCCAACCACTTCAGTCTGAACCACCCATGACATGTGTATATATGTAGTCTTTCACCACACCTCATCCATCATAAATCATGAGGTAATTTTAACTAAACTAACACTGCTAATATACCACATTAAAACCCTGTCTTGTATGCTTAAGATTAGCATTTACGATGTTGTTTATAATAGAAATGGTGGAATTTGCTTCTCAATTATCAACTGAATTCCAAGAATGAAATGTATTTTCTTGCCCCATTTTGTTTTAAAACAGTTTCTTATATCATGCACACGAGGTAATGCACTAATAACATATTTAGATATTGAAACACTAAATGTCTTAAAGAAAAATATATAGAATATAAACTGTTTTCTTTTTCAATTCATATTTTTAATTTTTTCATTATATTGTAAAGTAAAAATGAACACTTTGTATACATGAGCATGATAATGTCAAACATGGGTAGTTGTCATGGTATCACAGAATACAACAGTAAATAACTCTATAGTATCAAGGGCTGTACTCGGCTTCTAGGGGGTAGCGTCAGGAAGATCATCTGTTAAGTATGAGGGCAGGGTTTTGAGTCTTTGTTCAGGGATTCAGCCTTTGGCAGAGCTCCCTGGTATTTTGTGAGGTTTATGTCCCCTTGTAATCTGTGATGGGGTTGGGACATCCCCCGGAATGTGGGTTGGCAGACCTAGGGTCTTCAGAAATGTGTCAGCATCTCCTGATGACATCAGTGACAGTCTCTGTCCTCCTTTATCCACTAGCAGGGATCCCTCCAGTGCCCAGCGGTATTTGAGAGAACAGTCCTGTTGTCTTCTGGCTACAGGTGCCAACTCCTTCTTTCTGTCAGGACAGCAAACAGTAGGTCTGCATAGATAGCCACTTCATGGTCCTCATACTGGATTGTTCCCCGAGCCCTGGAGCCGGTCATAATCGCGGATCTTACCGCAATGTCTTGTGTTATAGTAAAGGCGTCCGTGGGTGCCTGACTCGGCGCAGCTGCCGATTTGCGTACTCTGAACGCTGTCGTTATATGTGCAATGTTGGAACTATTGGTAATGCCCAATGAGGCTATAAGGCCATGTATATATTGTGGGAGCTCACCACTTCCAACTAACTCCGGAATTCCTCAGCGGCGTAAATTTTGGCGCATTTCGATCGTGGTCACTGCCTGGTGCAGTTCCTGTACTTGAGAGGTAAGGCTTTCAATTTGACTGCTGGCAGTGTGCTGTTGTGTGTCTCTGGATGATTCTCTTGTTTCCCGCTCTCTAACCTTTTGGGGTACCACACCGATATCAGTCTGGAAAACTTGGAGGTCTTCCTTTCAGACCTTCCATAGGTCTATGAGAAGCCTCCTAATATCTCCTTTTGTTGACTCCTTCTGACTCTGATGAGCGATTATCACCTCGGACCGGGACGATTCCTCCTGCGATTCATCCGAGACCTCGGGCTCACTGAGGGCCTCTGGCGCAATCTTGGGCTGTCGCTGTGGCACTGGCCTCCCGAAAGAGAGCCGTGTATCTGGCAGTCTTCTGGGCGATATTGCCATCATTTTTTGTGCCCCATAGTGTCTTCTTGGGTGGGGGGGGGGGGGGGTAAGTGTTTCTGGCTGAAAAAGATTAGTTTTTGTAGGCTTAATTCTCTGGGTTTGCAGGGTATTTGCAGAGCCCGGAAGATAGACCTCTGCTCTGTAGTGCTACAGGCCCCGCCTATATAATATATTTAATATACAAATATATAATAGACAAATACATACAGAGGCTCTCTCACACACAGACACACACACACACACACATTAAAATACACTTATCCCACATACACACTGGTGCTAACAAAGAGAAACCCAACTACATTCTGTTTGTGAGCAGTGCAGCTGCACATTAGTGGTGGGATCAGTGGCGTACATACCAGGGTCGCAGGGGTCGCGGCTGCGACCCAGTATGTACGCACTGGGCCAGCCTCTTCTCCTGGGGGCCCCAGGAGCCGGCCACCTCAGGGCCCCCCGAGGCTGGCCCTGCTTACACCCGGCGGGCAGTCAGGCTGGCCGGTGCGCGAGGGAGCACTCTCCCCTGAGTGCTTTCTCTTCAGCTCCCTCGCGCACCGCAATGATACTGGAGCCGGAAAATGACGTCATCTTCCGGCGCCGGTATCAGTACGCGGCGCGCGAGGGAGCTGAAGAGGAAGCACTCAGGGGAGAGTGCTCCCTCGCGCACCGGCCAGCCTGACTGCCCGCCGGGTGACCGGCCCCCCAGGAGCCCAGCAGCACCACTGGACCCCAGGGAATCCCCTCAGCACTCCAAAAGGTAAGGAGGCTGGGGGGATTAAATAAAAAAAAAAAAACATGTGTTAGTGTGAGTGTTAGTGTGAGTGAGTGAGTGTGAGTGAGTGAGTGTGAGTGTTAGTGTGAGTGTTAGTGTGTGTGAGTGAGTGTGAGTGTTAGTGTGAGTGAGTGAGTGTTAGTGTGTGTGAGTGTGAGTGTTAGTGTGTGTGAGTGAGAGTGCTAGTGTGTGTGAGTGAGTGAGAGTGTTAGTGTGTGTGAGTGAGTGAGAGTGTTAGTGTGTGTGAGTGAGTGAGAGTGTTAGTGTGTGTGAGTGAGTGTTAGTGTGTGTGAGTGAGTGTTAGAGTGAGTGAGTGTGAGTGTTAGAGTGAGTGAGTGTGAGTGTTAGTGTGTGAGTGTTAGTGTGTGAGTGTTAGTGTGTGAGTGTTAGTGTGTGAGTGTTAGTGTGTGAGTGTGTGTGAGTGAGTGCTTGAGTGTTAGTGTGTGTGAGTGAGTGCTTGAGTGTGTGTGAGTGTGTTAGTGTGTGAGTGAGTGTTAGTGTGTGAGTGAGTGTTAGTGTGTGTGAGTGTGTTAGTGTGAGTGTGTTAGTGTGAGTGTGTTAGTGTGAATGTGTTAGTGTGAATGTGTTAGTGTGAATGTGTTAGTGTGAATGTGTTAGTGTGAGTGTGTTAGTGTGTGTGAGTGTGTTAGTGTGAGTGTGTTAGTGTGAGTGTGTTAGTGTGTAAGTGTGAGTGTAAGTGTAAGTGTAAGTGTGTGAGTGTTAGTGTGTGAGTGTTAGTGTGTGAGTGTTAGTGTGTGAGTGTTAGTGTGTGAGTGTTAGTGTGTGAGTGTGTGTGAGTGTGTGTAAGTGAGTGCTTGAGTGTTAGTGTGTGTGAGTGAGTGCTTGAGTGTGTGTGAGTGTGTTAGTGTGTGTGAGTGTGTTAGTGTGAGTGTGTTAGTGTGAGTGTGTGTGTCTGCTAGTGAGTGTCAGTGAATGTGTTACTGTGTGTGTCTGTTACTGAGTGTGTTTGTGTGTGTGTGTGTGTTAGTGAGTCTGTTTGATGTCTGTTAGTGAGTGTGTGTTTGTCAGTGAGAGTGTATGTATGTATGTCTGCCGCTGAGTGTGTCTCTGTCAGTAAATGTGTGTGTCTGTTAGCTAGTGTGTATGCATTTGTTCGTGAGTGTGTGTGTGTGTGTCTTCAGCACTTACCTTTCTCCAGCGCCGGACTCCCATGGCGCTGGGGATCCCTGCGCCTCTCAGCTCCGAATGCGCATGCACGGCAAGAGCCGCGCACGCATTCAAACCGCCCATAGGAAAGCATTACTCAATGCTTTCCTATGGACGTTCAGTGTCTTAAAATGGCGGAAGCGCCTCTAGCGGCTGTAAGTGAGACAGCCACTAGAGGCTGGATTAACCCTCAGTGAAACATAACAGTTTCTCTGAAACTGCTATGCTTTCAGCTGCAGGGTTAAAACTAGAGGGACCTGACACCCAGACCACTTCATTGAGCTGATGTGATCTGGGTGTCTGTAGTGGTCCTTTAAGTGTGTGTGCATCTGCATGCACTGGCGTACATACCACGGTCGCAGCCCTGCGACCAGGTGCCCGCCGCCATGTGTTGCTGCCCCGGCCCGCGCAGAGTAAGCGCGAGGGGGGGGGGGCCCACGGATCAATTTTCGCACCGGGGCCCCATGGGTCATGTGTACGCCACTGGGTGGGATTGAAATATTGTATCACATCTTGGCACCCACTGCCTGTCTGAATGTTACTATGAAAGGAGTGGTATCACTGACAATAAATCCAACCCACCGCATCTAAGTGTCTACGTGCCACTGCCAAGCAGACAGCGATAGATAGCAATGCCCATTTGCGTGCCCAGGGCTTAATCCAACTTCAATTAAAAAGCTGGTCTTCTGACAAAAGTGATGCTAAGTTTAATACTACGTAGCTGATATGGCAAAAATCCACCCTGATTTACTCAGTGCTACTTAAACATAAATGATGTAATTCAGGTTATTCTTAACTAGCACAGTACAAGTACATGCAAGTATACAGTCAAATAAGAAGCAGAACCACACATTTTGGATAGACATAGACAACGATAAAATCACAAATGATGGATTTAGCTACAAGCAGGCAAAAAAACATATGAATTTGCTTAAGATCAGAGTTTGAGGCTTAGTAAGCAAAATTAAAGATAAAACATAGCAAATATGAGTTTGAATGAACCAATACAAGCTTTTGGTTAGACAGAGTTCACCTTTCAAACAACACAAAATAAAGCCTGTGTGATTAAGCCCTATGCCTTGGAATCGATACCATGTCAGGATCATTGTCCACACAAAAAGGAACAAGAAAGTCATTTGTAGTTTGTGACAAGTATTAGTCCACCTTATCCATCTAATACTTTACTGTCTTAAAATGGTGGATCCATATTGTACAGGACAGAGGATGTCCTCCTGAGTCTGTTTTGAAATTATGGCTCTTTTATATAATGTGTTGCCTCTCATTACACTAACATGCCTTCCAATAGACTATAATCCCAGATAATGTTCAAAGTATGGTGTTGGCGGCCAGAGGCGTAACTAGAAACCACGGGGCCCGGGTGTAAAAATTGCCCTGAGGTCCTCCATACGTCTACCCCCCGCCATCCCCTCATACATCTACCCTCCCCCTCCCATATGTTGCTCCCCCACACATGCAGACACACACATACTGTGGCGGAACCAACCTCGCCACTGAGAACTGGAAAAGCCTGGTTGCTAGCCTCCTGCCCAGTGATTACGGTCCCTGGGAGATATTGCCCTTTAAGGGACTGAATTGGGGCTTATGGACTGCTACCATAATGTACTGACCCTTTAAGAACTACTTTTGGGCATGTGGATTGTATAATACTGTCCCTAGCCCTTTAAATACTTTGGGGACAGATTGGTACTTTTGTATATGGCACTTCAGACACAGTCGAAGCTGTCGAAGCTGTCGAGGCTGTCGAAGTTGTCGAAGCTGTCGAAGTTACCGAAGTTACCGAAGTTGTCGAAGTGGCCGGTATCGGACAAAGGACCACGAGGCAGCGGCCATTTTAACTTCGAACACCGCTGACCCTTAACATCAACTCCACTTCGACACTTCGACCTAAGTCGAAGTACAGGCACACTTCGAATGGGACTTAGCCATTTTTATGCCAGGAATTGACCGACCGCACAGCCCAAATCTATGGAACTGTTTTGGGCAAGAAAATGTGCTTGCGGCCGGTCATAAAAGGACTTCCGTGTAACTTTTGATCCACTGGAGGGATTTGCCTGATTTTTGGAAGTGTTTATGTTTAAAGTAGGCTGAGTCTGAATATGTGATTTGTGTGTGAATGTGATGTATGGTTTTGAAGTTATAGATATTGTGTAAAAGTTATGTTTTAAACTGTATATTAAGTGGATTATCTCTCAGGCTAAGGGGAGGGGATGTGTGGGTTGTACCATATCTCGGATTGGTTATTTTATGCCTCCCCCTGGGTGTTGCCTGTATGTGTGAGATGGAAATAAAAGCCAGGCTGGATGAGCCAGTCCAGAGTTCCTGTTTTACCCTCAAAGTGAAGTGTCGTCTCATTATTGGGGGAAGGATTGATTGCATGCTGTTCCAGTTGACTGCTAGGAGTGTAAGCCTATTCGTATGGTTCCTATTCAATGGTCTACAGCATTCAGAGGCTTGAGAAGATTCATATTCTGAATCGGTTCGGTGATTGTGGTGTCTGCCAGAGTGCTTGGAGTCCTCAGGAAGCGCTAGGAGCATCCATTAACAGAGGTACCAAGTCGGGGTGCCAGGCGATCCGTTACACATACATACACACACAGACATACAAGCACACACAAACACACAGACACACATACAAATACACACACACACAGACAGAGAAACATTCATACAGACAGTCGTGCTGTTAAATCGCCGTAGCACTGACCAAGCCAACTGGAAATCCATAGCCGTCACCTGATGGGCCCCTTAACGTGCGGCTCCGGCGGTTATACCGCGTCACTCGGGGGCCGCAACACATGTCGGCGACCCCTGCGACCGCGGTAGTTCCGCCACTGTTGGCGGCCATATTAGGTATTCTTAAAGATGTGCAAAGTCCTTTGTATACCCTGTGATGTTTTAATTCATCATTAAGTATGAAAATCACCCATCATGTTGGTAGCTGTATGTTAACAGATGCACTGGTTGGAATTTGAAAGTCACAATTGAAACCTCTTTTCAAAGCTTCCTATAGTTGACTGGTCCACAGTGGTCAAATATAGATGTGCCTCCATCTTAGATGCGTAATCTAATTTCAATGTGAAAGCAGACTTCTAAAAACAACATCAATACTATGCATTTAATGTTGAATAAACAAAGATCATATAATCAGTACTAACAATTATGGAGAACATTCAAAGACTAACAAATACTGAATGTTTAAATGTGGCCACTCTCTTACTATACAGAGAGGCAGGGCGGGTAGATCATGTGCCTTTTTTTCAAAATCAAGGCCAATAAAAGGCCAAGATGATGTTAATCATTGTATATTCTGCTAGCACAAAGGACAGATAAATTCTGAAATGCTTTTAACACGTTCTCTAGGTACGATTAGATGACAGAGACACTTGAAAGATCAATGGCCCGTCATATGAACATGATATAGTTTGGCAGTGCTGTTTCAGAAGTTGAGAAGAATCTCAAGGCTCATGAAACAGGAGTCGGGAAAGATAAGCTATCATTGCAGATGTTTTAGAAATTGTTATCTCCGCTGAGTGTTTTGGAGTGTTTTCTTATAATGCTAAATTGTTGTTAATCTTGACAATATTGTGGAGCACTGCCAAATTCATATGAAATATTGATAAGGCAAATTGTTTGGTTAACTGGCAATCTTTTACAAGCAGGCCTGTGCAATGCAGGTAAAATGTTTAAACAGGTCTAGTTTTTGGAACTTGTCTTAATACAGTTAAGGGGCATTTCAAATAGCTATGGTGCAAGAATGGATGTTGTGGAGCATTGTGCAACAAAGCATCATGCATTCTTTCAATGACAAATGCACATTTTATTGCAGAAAAAGTTGCAACGTTACCCGTTTCTCTCTTTACCAACAAGAAGAAAGTGGAAAGTTAAAAACATATACAAGTACATTTAGTGTATAAGTGTATAAGTATTTTCAGATTTTTTTTCCACTAACAACATGTGTTAGACACTAGAGATGTCCCGAACAGTTCTCTGGCGAATAGTTCCTGGCGAACATTGCTTGTTCGCATTCGCCACGGATGGCGAACATATGCGATGTTCGGTCCGCCCCCTATTTGTCATCATTGAGTAAACTTTGACCCTGTACCTCACAGTCAGCAGACACATTCCAGCCAATCAGCAGCAGACCCTCCCTCCCAGACCCTCCTAATTCCTGGACAGCATACATTTTAGATTCATCCATTTAGATAGGGAAATCGATAGCTAGGCTAGTGTATTAAGTGGCCACTACAGTTCTGAAGGACTCATCTGATCTCTGCTGTAAGGACAGCACCCCAAAAAGCCCTTTTTAGGGCTAGAACATCAGTCTGCTTTTTTTTTTTCCTTTTTCCCTTTGTAATCTAATTGCAGTTGCCTGCCTGCCAGCGTGTGTGTCAGGCTCACAGCGTACACTGTGCCCACTTGCCCAGTGCCACCACTCATATCTGGTGTCACAATAGCTTGCATTTAAAAAAAAAAACAAAGAACTTTTTTGACTGTGAAATAATAGCAGTCAGTTTCCTTCACGAGTGTGCGTTTCAGGGCCTGCCAGGGCACAGTGTCACACCAGTGCAACTCATATCTGGTGTAACAGTAGTGTACATTTAAAAAAAAAAACTAGAAATTTGACTGTGAAATAATAGCAGTCAGTTTCCTTCACACGTGTGCGTTTCAGGGCCTGCCAGGGCACAGTGTCACACCAGTGCAACTCATATCTGGTGTAACAGTAGTGTACATTTAAAAAAAACAACACTTTTTTGACTGTGAAATAATAGCAGTCAGTTTCCTTCACGCGTGTGCGTTTCAGGGCCTGCCAGGGCACAGTGTCACACCAGTGCAACTCATATCTGGTGTAACAGTAGTGTACATTTAAAAAAATAAAAATCAAATTTTGACTGTAATAGATTGAATAGCAGTTAGTTGTCTGCAAGCGTGTGTGTCAGGCCTACAGCGTCTACTCTGCCAACTTCTGCCAGTGTACAGTGCCACTCATATCTGTTGTCACGGTAGCTTGCACGCATAGTACCACTAATCGAAAAAAAAAAATGACAGGCAGAGGCAGGCCACCCCGCAGGGGCCGTCATGGTCATGGTGCTGTGATTCCCTTTGGCCCTAGAATAATGCCCAGTGTTCAGAGACCACGTACCTTGAACTCAAAAGTTCTGAGGACATAGTTGACTGGCTAACACAGGACACCCAATCTTCTACAGCTTCCGCTCGGAACCTTAACGCACCATCCTCCTCCAGCTTAGCTTCGGGCACATCTCAAGTTACCACTCGCCTGCCTGCCGCCACCACCAACACTAGCACCACAGCCGCTTCATTTGATATGTCAGAGGAGTTATTTACACATCAGTTGAAGAAATGAGTGATGCGCAACCATTATTGCCAGAGGATGTAGATAACAGGGATATGTCTCAGTCAGGCAGCATTGCACACATGGACGTACGGTGTGATGATGATGTTGTACCTGCTGCTGCTTCCTTTGCTGAGTTGTCAGATACAAGTGAAGCGGTTAATGATGACGATGCGTCCGTGGATGTCACATGGGTGCCCGCTAGAAGAGAAGAAGAACAGGGGGAAAGTTCAGATAGGGAGACAGAGAGGAGGAGGAGACGAGTTGGAAGCAGGGGGAGGTTGTCGCAAGGAGCTAGTGGCACAGTCAGACAGCATGCATCGGCACCCGGGGTCAGCCAGACAGCACGCCAATCAACGCATGCTGTTACCACCACCAGAATGCCATCATTGCAGAGCTCAGCAGTTTTTTTTGTGTGTCTGCCTCTGACAACAGCGATGCCATTTGCAACCTGTGCCAAAAGAAACTGAGTCGTGGGAAGTCCACCACGCACCTAGGTACAACTGCTTTGCGAAGGCACATGATCGCACATCACAAACGCCTATGGGATCAACACATGAGTACAAGCAGCACACAAACTCAAATCCGTCATCCTCCTCCTGGTCCAGCATCTTCAGCCATGTCAACCACTGCTGTCCTCCTTGCCCCCTCTCAACCACCCGCCACTCCGTCTCTCGCCTTGAGCAGTTCCTGCTCATCTGCCCACAGTCAGGTGTCTGTCAAGGACATGTTTGAGCGTAAGAAGCCAATATCACAAAGTCACCCCCTTGCCCAGCGTCTTACAGCTGGCTTGACTGAACTCTTAGCCCGCCAGCTTTTACCATACAAGCTGGCGGAGTCTGAGGCGTTCCAAAATTTTTTAGCTATTGGGACATCGCAGTGGAAGGTACCCGGCTGAAATGTCTTTGCACAAAAGGCAATCCCCAGAACCTATGCAGGCGCGGGAGTGGCGGCCGACCTCCGCGCCAACAGCTCAGCGGGAAAAAGCTGCAACCCTCCAGACCCCGTTCACCCCCCTGGCCGGTGAGGGATATCCCGGTACCACCAAGCGACGGACACAGCACATGCGACCCAAGCATACCTAAACGGTGAGCGAGATACCCAGACCACATAACTTGCAAACGCACGAGGCACCTGAGGCCCAGCCAAAATGGCCACCCAGCTAAGACACAGAAAAAAGCCAGCGGTCAGCCATGCCACACTCCACCCTCTGATGGCCCTAGACCAGCTGTGCCTGAAATTTTGTATAGCATTGGTGGACAGGGGGGTGACCTACCAACGGGCTGCACAATTAGTGGCCTCGTGGCTAAGACCAACCACTCGCAGACGTCACTATGAACACCCAGCTCTGGCCTTCCAGGCAGCCACCAGGCCGCGCAAAAGCCAAAGGCCGGCATGGCGGGATCACGAACCGGGCGCACACACCAGCCCCCTCTCACAGAATAGCAACACCACCGAACGGACCCTAAGGCCCAGCACGCTACCAGAACATGGCTACAGGAACACGCCAAAGGCCCAAGGGAACCGGCAAGCACACAGGCGGACGCATATCAGACCAACCTCCCACCAACATAACAACGAGAACTCACCCACAAGTGGTCGGAACCACCTGATAAAGAGGCAGACAACGGCAACGAAGACGGCCCCGACATGGTGGCACATAAAGCATCATACAACACACAGGGAACTGTCGACCCCAGGGAATGGACTTACCTTGCAACCCACTCCGCAGCCTGAAAGCAGAAGTCACTCTCCCTGGCTATCGGGAAATTACACGTCAGGCATAGGCTGAACTGTCTCTGCAACCGGTCAGCCACACGGACTAGAGCCATATACGCTCTCCAGTTCCTTACCGCCAGTGGTATTTTCTTATATTTTTCCCATATGACTGCCTTTTTTCTTTATGTTTTTTCTTTAAATTTCATACTGCCTATATCACCATAATGTTGTTGCCTGATATACGCTTACTTACATAGTATAATTTGTCAGCCGGTCCGGGCTAAAGTGAACGACCTCCCTCTCCACAAAGCAATGTTTTATACCTTTATAGCCTAGCATGTTTTATAATAAGGAACCGATGTCAAACATAGCATTTCATATTTTTTGCTTTCTTTTATTAGAAATTTCTTTATATAAGCCTGTCTTAGAAACCTGTTTTGGAAGCCTGTTTCAATAGGCCTGTTTCCTCTCAGCATGAACCTAATTGCATGGCTCTGCAAAAAACAAGATGGCATATGTTTTGTCTGTACCCTCAGTCACGTCTCTGCATACTTTATCTTAACAAGGGCACATAGGCTGCCTCAACACTCACCTTAACAATATTTGCAGTTACTGCCTATTTAAACGTTGCCTTTTACCTTAATCGTTTTTGCACTAAAGCAAGAATCTCAACAAATATAATCCTGGCATATGTATGACTATTAGTTCCTCTCAGGCGTGTAATACCTTATACTCTACATAATTTTACCGTAACTAGATCCATCATAAGCCTGTTTATTAAGCTGTTATATAAAAAAAAAAATAAATTGTGCAAATTCTTCATGCCACTGTATACCATGTAAAACACTTGAAATATGCTGTTGTGGCGCTTGTCGAAATATTGTGACTATCTGCACTACTAAAATAAAGAATAAAAAAAAAAAAAAAAAACAAAAAAAAAAAAAAAAGGCAATCCCCAACCTGTACTCGATTGTGCAAAAGGAAGTAATGGCATGCCTGGCACACAGTGTTGGGGCAAGGGTCCATCTAACCACTGATACCTGGTCTGCAAAGCATGGTCAGGGCAGGTATATCACCTACACTGCGCATTGGGTAAACCTGCTGACGGCTGCCAAGCATGGAATGCGTGGCTCTGCAGAGGAGTTGGTGACACCGCCACGACTTGCAGGCAGGCCTGCTGCCACCTCCTCTACTCCTCCTACTCCATCCTCTTCCATAACCTCCTCGGCTGAGTCCTCTTCTGCTGCTGCGTCTTGCTCCACATCAACGGCACCCCCCCCCCAGCTCCCCAGGTACTATTCCACATCCCGGATACGGCAGTGTCACGCCGTCTTGGGGTTGACTTGCCTGAAAGCAGAGAGTCACACCGGACCAGCACTCCTGTCCGCCCTGAACGCACAGGTGGATCAGAGGCTGACTCCGTACCAACTGGAGATCGGCAAAGTGGTTTGTGACAACGGAAGAAATTTGTTGGCGGCATTGCATTTGGGCAAGTTGTCACATGTGCCGTGCATGGCACATGTGTGTAATCTGATCGTACAACGCTTTGTGCATAAGTACCCAGGCTTACAGGACGTCCTGAAGCAGGACAGGAAGGTGTGTGGCCATTTAAGGCATTCCTCCACGGCCATGGCACACTTTTCAGATATCCAGCGGCGAAACAACATGCCAGTGAGGCGCTTGATTTGCGACAGCCCGACACATTGGAATTCAACACTCCTAATGTTCGACCACCTGCTCCAACAAGAAAAAGCCGTTAACGAGTATTTGTATGACCGGGGTGCTAGGAAAGCCTCTGCGGAGCTGGGATTTTTTTTGCCACGTTACTGGACGCTCATGCACAATGCCTGTAGGCTCATGCGTCCTTTTGAGGAGGTGACAAACCTAGTCAGTCGCACCGAAGGCACCATCAGCGACATCATACCATTTGT
Organism: Pelobates fuscus; assembly: GCF_036172605.1. NCBI lineage: Eukaryota > Metazoa > Chordata > Amphibia > Anura > Pelobatidae > Pelobates > Pelobates fuscus. Next base: position 106,731,441 of record NC_086327.1, on the reverse strand, counting down.
TTTCTTCCTGGAGCGTGCCCTGCGAAGAGTGCTGGATCAGGCCGTAGATGAGCGTGAAGAGGAAGAGGAAGAGTTGTGGTCACCATCACCACCAGAAACAGCCTTATCAGCATCGCTTGCTGGACCTGCGGCAATGCTGGAAGAGGATTGTGAGGAAGAGGAGTCAGAGGAGGAATGTGGCTTTGAGGAGGAGGAGGAAGACAAACCACAACAGGCATTCCAGGGTGCTCGTTGTCACCTATCTGGTACCCGTCGTGTTGTACGTGGCTGGGGGGAAGAACATACCTTCAGTGAGATCACTGAGGACGAGGAACGGGACATGAGTAGCTCGGCATCCAACCTTGTGCAAATGGGGTCTTTCATGCTGTCGTGCCTGTTGAGGGACCCTCGTATAAAAAGGCTGAAGGAGAATGACCTGTATTGGGTGTCGACGCTACTAGACCCCCGGTATAAGCAGAAAGTGCCTGAAATTTTACCGAATTACCGCAAGTCGGAAATGATGCAGCAGTTCCAAAATAAATTAAAAAGTATGCTTTACACAGCATATAAGGGTGATGTCACAGCACAACAGGAATCTAACAGGGGAAGAGGTGAAAGTAATCCTCCTCCTCCCACGACCACGCCGGCAAGGACAGGACGCTTTACAGACGTGTTGTTGATGGAGGACACGCGGAGCTTTTTAAGTCCTACGCATCGCCACAGCCCTTCGGGGTCCACCCTCAGAGAACGACTCGACTCAGACTACCTCGCCTTAACTGCAGATATCGACACTCTGAGGAGTGATGAACCCCTTGACTACTGGGTGTGCAGGCTTGATCTGTGGCCTGAGCTATCCCAATTTGCGATAGAACTTCTGGCCTGTCCCGCTTCAAGTGTCCTGTCAGAAAGGACCTTCAGTGCAGCAGGAGGTATTGTCACTGAGAAGAGAAGTCGCCTAGGTCAAAAAAGTCTAGATTACCTCACCTTTATTTAGATGAATGAGGGATGGATCCCGAAGGGACTGACAATGGGCGATACGTTCGACTAAAAAAGGCCTGATGAGGGGGACTACTTAACACACCACTCCTATCTGGTGGCACATTAGATTACACGCGCAGTGCCCCAAATTTGAAGTAGGAGGACCAACCAAGCATCTTTTTCCATCTCCCGGTTCCTAAAATCTATGCCATATACACGTCCCCTGAGGTGGAAGACCAAACACAGTAGGTGTCCCAGGGGGCTTGTTGTCACCTTTCGGGGACCCTTGGTGTTGTACGTGGCTGGGTGGAGGAAGAGACCTTCAATTAAATCAGTGAGGACAAGGAACGGGACATGGCTAGCTTGGTATCCAACCTTGTGCAAATGGGGAGTTTGCGGTTGTGCAAATGGACTGTTTGCGGTTGTTTGCGGTGCGTTAAACGGGGAGTTTGGTCTGTCACTGTGAAGCGGGCGTAACCCTTACACTACCTGATTGATACAACATCATACCTGATGTTTTAAAGCACGTTATTCCAAAGAATTTAGGAATGTTAGGTGATTTATGCCCTTTATGGATTAAAACCAGACTCTGCATCAACTATGTAATTTTCCATGAGAGTTTTGCCATGGATCCCCCTCCGGCATGCCACAGTCCAGGTGTTAGTCCCCTTCAAACAACGTTTCCATAAGTATTGTGGCCAGAAAGAGTCCCTGTGGGTTTTAAAATTCGCCTGCCTATTGAAGTCTATGGCAGTTCGCACGGTTCGCCCGTTCGCAAACATTTGCGGAAGTTCACGTTCGCCATTCGCGAACGGAAAATTTTATGTTCGCGACATCTCTATTAGACACATTACTGCATACATATAGGACTTTTTTGGGTACATAATTTTCACCCTTATATGCAAACATTTCTATGGGTTACTGAGAGCACCCCACGTTTTTGCAGTTGACAGTACAAGTACAAGCACCTCTAAATAAGCTCTTGCTCTGCAAGTGAGAGGGTAGAGAGGTAGACCTAAAATGCCTTTTTAAGACAGTATCAGATGTAACTTCTCTTTGCCAGAGTAGATAGATTATGGGGCACATAAGAGATTAACCTTTTCTTATGTAACATAGAAGCTAAAAAAATAATCCTTAAAATCCACCCTGCTCAATATTGACCTCCTAGCTTCAGGTAACTAACTGGAGTAAATCATTAGGTCCATTCAGGTGAAATGATTTGTTATACTGAGACCTTCTCAGAACATTCTGTACAACTGAAATAGACATAGACAATTGAATTAAATACATAAATAGTGGCTAAAAGATTGCTAGACAGGCTTACTCTTACAAAAAAAAAAAACTTTAGACAAGGATGGTTTACATTTTCGTTACTGAATCTAGTACAAACATTAGTCATTAAAGGAACATTAGACACATAGATCACTTCACCTCATTGAAGTTGTCTGAGTTCAGTGCCCCTGCAGTGCAAAACTTTGCAGTTCTTGAGAAACGACAATATTTACATTGCTGTTAACTCTTTCTCTAGTGTTTGTCAGTATGACAGCCACTAGAAGCAATTCCGCTGCACTAACCATCTAAAACTCGGTCCTGGGAGGCCCATAGAAAAGCTTTGATTCAATGTTTTCCTAAGGAAATGTCTGAATGTGTGTGCGACCCTTGCTGCGCATGCACATTATGTCCCTAATGCTCTGCTATGTGAAACATTGGACCTAATACTACGAGAGACAGGAAAACTATAACGTTAGGAATACAGATTTCTATTCCTCACATAATAGTGTTCCTTTAAAACTGGCAAGAAACATTTAACAATATTAAAAGTAAGCTGTATATACAACAAGGTGTCAGATGTGTATTGAAGTGACAAAATTCACTTGGGAGTTTGTTGTCTCATTTTCAGAGCGATTTTTAGAGTGATTCTTACATTCAATGGTTGGTGTATTTGATAGGAATGTATACCTGTGGGGCCAGGAGACATGGTGATACAATTTTATAAATGAAAGCAAACAATTCTAATCAACTGTTACTAAAAAAAAGAATCGGATTAAAGGCTTTGTGATGTGCCGTTCATGCTATATGGTTTAGCTGATAATGTGTCAGAGATGTCAGATTCAATGTGTAAGAAGATACATAAATGATGAATTAGAGAACATCTGCTCAATATTACTAAAAAATAAATTCCATTGGGTGGAAAAATGCATATTTTTCCTTTCAAGGTAAGGAGAACCTCCTTAGGAAATACATTTTGAAACGCAACTTTTTTGGTACCAATTTTAGATAACTAGTGTCTAAAGGGCTTGCTTTTAGAACAGGATGCTGTAAACAAATGCACAAATTATTAACGAAACAGGTTTAGATGCACAGGCACAACATTTGATAGACCCTGCTTAAGCAAGCATAAAAGGGTTCTCTAGGTACCATAACCACTACAGTTCATTGTACGGGCTATGGTGAAAAGAATCTATTAAAGCTGTCTCCTACGTTTTCCTTGAACTGCTTTAAAAAAAAAAAGTGTTCTGTGCAAAACAAGGCACTTAACAAAGTAAATAAATATAACAAAATAAATATAGCGGCTACCGCACTAATGTGAGTCTCTCCCTAACTTCACATACAAACACGCAGTGTACAAAAGAAGCTGAGTGGTTAAAATTACCATAAGTGTAAAAAAAAAAAAAACCCTGGGCTCTTCCCAACTATTCTGTATTATCAATAACAATACGGCATTATCAATATCAATTCAGCCAATCTGGACAGCAGTTATAGGCTAATATAAGCTCCCAAATAGTTTGTACTCTCTGCCTGTAGATGCTTTACAACACAGTCACTTTGCTAAGCTGTAGTGGTCATGGTGCTTAGAGTTTCCCCTTAAACAATCCCATTTCCCTGGCACTATAGGCTCCTAGAGTGCCCCCGTCCCTTGGGGCCCACCTTCAGCCACTTACCTGAATCCGGGGTGCTGGTTCAGGCTCCGCCCACACTCCTCCCCCACCAACGCACCCATTCCCATGCACCCCGGTGCTAAAGTACCGCAAGCAGCAAAGTCACCATCGAGGTTCTTCGCAAAATATGCAAAGCCCCCATAAGGTGACAGTGCCACTTTAGTTTAAGAATACACCTGTGATTTCTCATTGCATAGACCATTTACAATTAATATTCAGTGCACAATTAGATTGAACTAACTAAATTGGTGGGATTATTCTCTATTTACAGAATCAGACAATGATACTCATTTTCTATATTTTTTCACACCTTATTTCCGTTCACAGTCCTGTAAAACAAGCTGTGGACAATCTTACCTAACCAATCTTTTTTTTGCTTGATAATGATTTATAATTACATTCTAATTAGCAAGTCACTTGAAGCCTCCTGATCTTCAATTCCATATGTTTCTTCCATCATGTCTGCCATGAATCAGAGACCTCTGTTTTTCATTAGTTGCCTTGTGACATATAATGAAACTGTAACCAAGGAGTACACTCAAAATATTACTTTAAAAAAAAAAAAAGTTTCCGAAGTTGAAGGGTGGCAGTGTAGCTATTTATGGTGACTCATATGGAAATAATAGGTTATTGGCTGATGATCTGAGTTCCACTGTGCACTTACTGCCACGCTTGCAGTGACCCCAGGGTTCTGAAAACCAAGGATTGACTGATGCTGTGTAGCAGATTCTCATATAATGTGAAGTATCACTCATCTGTTCTTTTAAAGCAACCCTATTATCGCAGCAACAGAAGTTTGTATATATGGGCAAAATAATTAAATGCCGCAACAGAAAGATTCCGGTAGGATTATTAACTAAATGGAATTTGTAAGGATTTCAAAGTGAGTTTCAAAACCAATATGGCGAACTGGAAACATTCCAGGATTTTTCGCTAAAGTAAAAACTTTCAAATTTAAGACCAGAGTAGCCGAGTTGAAAGCATATCTGACTTAGAGAATGTTTCCAGTTTGCTATTTCTACCTTGAATTTGAAATTCGCTTCAAATTCACAGTGGATTCTCAATTTAGTGAATGACCTTGAAAATTGTCTTTAAATTTACTTTGAATTCACAGCCATTCGAAGAGCATGTTTATAGTTGCTGTGGATTATAGGTAAAAATATAAATAAATGAGGTAGAGGCAGACTGTCTACCTACACAAATTTCAATATGGACAAAAAAAAGTATCCACAGTGCAGCAATATCCCCACACTGTAGTTCCAACAGTGTATAATAGCCAAACAGGAAAAAATATAGTCTTGCGCAACTTGAATTTGCAGTGCACCCTCTGGTGCTACACCTTTAATTTCAGAAGGACAAAGTAAAACAAATGTTTCGGGCATAGCCCTTTATCAATGCTAATGATTGCCCGAAACGTTTGCTTTACTTTGTCCTTCTGAAATTAAAGGTGTAGCACCAGGGGGTGCACTGCAAATTCAAGTTGCGCAAGACTCCTATCTTTTTTCCTGTTTGGTTATAGGTAATTAAGAGAGACGATTGTGTTGCACTACTGTTATTGACACAAACTTTGGAATATAACATCTGATAATCAAAAGAGTCTAAACACCATAAGCACTTTGATATGTCATTGTCCATTCTCCCAATTGTCCTTAGGCATCCACTTTCCACTGTGTGGTTAGGGGTCCCAGGTCCCTAGCTCCCTCCCATTATAATAAATCTACCCCTATAATCTCTATCTACCTACCCTCACCCTAATAATAATAAGACCAATACATGTAAAACAAATTATTCTTCCCAATAGAAGTCTACTTTCTTCTTTAACCTTCTTTTCTTCAAAAAAGGCCAAATAAACAAAAACAACATAATTTCCGATGATACTAATGACATTTTAAAAAAAAGATCAAATTTTAAAAAAACCCGCTACACAACAATAAAACGGATTCTTATGTGACCCCCTCTCCCTCCAGAAGGGCTGCAAGTGGTATAATAGTTCAGATTATTTTAAATCCAGACTCTGATTTGAAACCTCTAGGCCCAGAGTTTAGCGATCTGGGTCCAGGCTTCAGCCATCCGATCGGCTTTTGGTCCGCTTGGAATCCAGGCCATATTTACTCTCATTCTGAACCTTCTCTGCATTGTTAAATAGTATGAACGATTGTACATTCACGGGCGCTAACCTTACCCTGAACCCCATTAAAACACTGACACAGGTTTTACTGTTGGAAATATTAGTCCAATTAGTAACAAAATTGGGTCACTGCCAATAAATATTTTATTAAAACCATCATTCACCCTCATACATAACATACCCCTGGCAATGACCTCACAATAATAACAATAAATAACAATATAACTAACAGATAACACATAACCTGGCCGTCCAAACGGCCCACTAACAGAGCTCTCTGTACCCCTGGTTGGGTACCTCCGCCATGGACCGCTTCCTAGCTGGAACAGGAACAAACCGAAGCACTTCTGCCCACAGTCACCATGGCTTGACTGGGGTCCTGGAACCGCTCCCTCCTGGAACCAAATGGAGAATTTGCTCTAGACTCCCCCAGGTACTGGATGAAACTCAGTCCTGGGAGCTCTAGTCCTTACAAAGACTTTGCTCGTTGAATCCTCCATAGTGGAAAGGTGATTAAAGAGTAGCCCTTTCCCCTCCCAGTAACCAGATGACACATAGGTCTGGGAGCACAAGCTGGAATACATTTATTGGAAGCCACAACTGGTCCCCTTGAACTGAGAGTAGACTACAGTAAAAACATATACATGATTACATTGGCTCTCTGGTCCAGGACACTCCCATGCAAAACAAGATAATCCCTCCCCTGTGCCTGGGAGATAATTGAGTCAAGCACTGTATTAAACTCAATTATCTCCAGGTACAAAAAACACACATTTCCCAAACACCCCAAAATTACCTCAAATATACATAAAACCCCACAAAAGTTACTTCCCCTGATAGTCCCTGGGTAACAAATATATCCAAAAATCACCCAGATCGGTTTAGGGGTTCAGGAATTTCCTGGAAGTCCTAATTTGACCGACCGCACACATGGTCCCATGCCCAAAACAGTTCCTAGAGAATCAGGGCTTGCAGTCAGTCTAGTTAGGTAGTTTAAAAGCGGAACAAACTACAGAACAGAGTCAATGCTCTTACCCTGGAGCTTGTTTCCCTTGGACGTGGGGACGTTTCCACAAACAGTGTCTTTCTAAGTGTTGTACAACCGAACACAGGCGATCATGGAAGTCCGGCAGTGTTCTGGAGTTTCAGTGTCCGAAAATAGTTCCATGAATAGTTCCATGTCTGGAAAGTTTCGCCCACTGGATGTACAGCAGGAATCGAACATTTAAGGGACATTCCACTTGGACAAATACATATTTGGACAAATTAGCGAATACATATATTTTCCTTTAGCTGTTGTTATAGGCATATTGCATAATAAAAAAAAAAACTATTCATAATTCATTGTCAAATTGTCAAATGCTTAGGCAACAGTATGTGTTTGAGCTTCAGGGTTACAGGTTTAATTCCATTCAGAGTCAGCTTGCCAAGCACACTCCAGGCACTATAACAACTTAATTGAATGGTTTAGCCCCAAAATCTGTGTTCCAGAGTGGAATCTCTGTGTCCTTCAGTTATGTCAAATTTTTTAAATCTAAAGTCTCTTGCAGCAACACCGCTGATTGGCCGAGAGCAGTCAACTGTCTTGAAAATAAATGTACCTTTTTTAAGTCAGTTTCATGAATGGAGAGTCACAGATTGACTGAGAGTGTCAGCTGACTGCTCTCAACCAATCAGCGACACCACTGTCCGATTCTGCAAGAGCCTTCAGGTTTAAAGATTTTGAGAGATCGGAAGGACAGAGAGGCAGGGAGATTCAGTGCTGGAACACAGACTTTAGGGTTAAACTAATGAAAAACGGTTTAACGCTTTAAGGTATACCAGCACCAGGGACCTCGTGGCTCTATAACAACTTAATTTGGATGAGGTTGTTATGGTGCCCAAGCTGGTCCTTTAAGTACCATTACTTTAAGTAATATAACTATTATGAATAGGTTGCTTGTTTACTTACATCCAAATGTGTGTTCTAGATGCTTTAAAACCTCATAGAAGGGGGTTAAATGTGCTAATCGTAGTTAGTTATTCATAAATATAATGATTAAGAGATATATATACCTTACAGTCGTCTCTGTAAATCCATGCGCTGTGTACTCAAACCATTCTGTGCAGCTGTTTGCAATTCCTCAAGTGGCTGCGTTCTGTGATATTTACATTTGTAGTAGGTTTTTTTTTTGTTTTTTTTTAGAACAGAATCTATACATTTAATAGCAATATAATTGCTACATTGCACAGATCAAATCCGTGTTTCACCTGGTGAACTGAAATGACTTCAAAGACTGAAATGATCACATTATTGCAGAAACCGAACAGCACAACAAATTGTATATTTCAATTGATAAATAGTGATGTCGCGAACACAAAATTTTCGGTTCGCAAATGGCGAACGGGAACTTCTGCAAACGTTTGCGAACCGGCGAACCGGGCGAACCGCCATTGACTTCAATGGGCAGGCGAATTTTAAAACCCACAGGGACTCTTTCTGGCCACAAAAGTGATGGAAAAGTTGTTTCAAGGGCACTAACACCGGGACTGTGGCATGCCGGAGGGGGATCCATGGCAAAACTCCCATGGAAAATTACACAGTTGATGCAGAGTCTGGTTTTAATCCATAAAGGGCATAAATCACCTAACATTCCTAAATCACAATGGATATGGATTGACACCTGACATATGACATATTGACACCTTGACATATGGATTGACACCTGTCCTCAGAGACCCTGATACACACTGACCCAGAGCAGAATAGGGACTGTTCCCCCTACATAGGGTCACTTGGCAGATATGGATTGACACCTATCCTAAGGATCCCTGATACACACTGACACAGAGCAGAATAGGGACTGTTCCCCTACATAGGGTCACTTGGCAGATATGGATTGACACCTATCCTAAGGATCCCTGATACACACTGACACAGAGCAGAATAGGGACTGTTCCCCCTACATAGGGTCACTTGGCAGATATGGATTGACACCTATCCTAAGGATCCCTGATACACACTGACACAGAGCAGAATAGGGACTGTTCCCCCTACATAGGGTCACTTGGCAGATATGGATTGACACCTATCCTAAGGATCCCTAATACACACTGATACAGAGCAGAATAGGGACTGTTCCCCTACATAGGGTCACTTGGCAGATATGGATTGACACCTATCCTAAGGATCCCTGATACACACTGACACAGAGCAGAATAGAGACTGTTCCCCCTACATAGGGTCACTTGGCAGATATGGATTGACACCTGTCCTCAGGGACCCTGATACACACTGACACAGAGCAGAATAGGGACTGTTCCCCTACATAGGGTCACTTGGCAGATATGGATTGACACCTATCCTAAGGATCCCTGATACACACTGACACAGAGCAGAATAGGGACTGTTCCCCCTACATAGGGTCACTTGGCAGATATGGATTGACACCTATCCTAAGGATCCCTGATACACACTGACACAGAGCAGAATAGGGACTGTTCCCCCTACATAGGGTCACTTGGCAGATATGGATTGACACCTATCCTAAGGATCCCTGATACACACTGACACAGAGCAGAATAGGGACTGTTCCCCTACATAGGGTCACTTGGCAGATATGGATTGACACCTATCCTAAGGATCCCTGATACACACTGACACAGAGCAGAATAGAGACTGTTCCCCCTACATAGGGTCACTTGGCAGATATGGATTGACACCTATCCTAAGGATCCCTGATACACACTGACACAGAGCAGAATAGGGACTGTTCCCCTACATAGGGTCACTTGGCAGATATGGATTGACACCTATCCTAAGGATCCCTGATACACACTGACACAGAGCAGAATAGGGACTGTTCCCCTACATAGGGTCACTTGGCAGATATGGATTGACACCTATCCTAAGGATCCCTGATACACACTGACACAGAGCAGAATAGAGACTGTTCCCCCTACATAGGGTCACTTGGCAGATATGGATTGACACCTATCCTAAGGATCCCTGATACACACTGACACAGAGCAGAATAGGGACTGTTCCCCTACATAGGGTCACTTGGCAGATATGGATTGACACCTATCCTAAGGATCCCTGATACACACTGACACAGAGCAGAATAGAGACTGTTCCCCCTACATAGGGTCACTTGGCAGATATGGATTGACACCTATCCTAAGGATCCCTGATACACACTGACACAGAGCAGAATAGGGACTGTTCCCCTACATAGGGTCACTTGGCAGATATGGATTGACACCTATCCTAAGGATCCCTGATACACACTGACACAGAGCAGAATAGAGACTGTTCCCCCTACATAGGGTCACTTGGCAGATATGGATTGACACCTATCCTAAGGATCCCTGATACACACTGACACAGAGCAGAATAGGGACTGTTCCCCTACATAGGGTCACTTGGCAGATATGGATTGACACCTATCCTAAGGATCCCTGATACACACTGACACAGAGCAGAATAGAGACTGTTCCCCCTACATAGGGTCACTTGGCAGATATGGATTGACACCTATCCTAAGGATCCCTGATACACACTGACACAGAGCAGAATAGGGACTGTTCCCCTACATAGGGTCACTTGGCAGATATGGATTGACACCTATCCTAAGGATCCCTGATACACACTGACACAGAGCAGAATAGAGACTGTTCCCCCTACATAGGGTCACTTGGCAGATATGGATTGACACCTATCCTAAGGATCCCTGATACACACTGACACAGAGCAGAATAGGGACTGTTCCCCTACATAGGGTCACTTGGCAGATATGGATTGACACCTATCCTAAGGATCCCTGATACACACTGACACAGAGCAGAATAGAGACTGTTCCCCTACATAGGGTCACTTGGCAGATATGGATTGACACCTATCCTATCCTAAATAGTCAAACTGTTCTAAAATGGCATGACAACTTACATTGGAGGGGAGGGGGGAGTAGGCAGGTCACTGCTGGCACCATAATCACTAAAACTCTCACTAGTGACCTTTTAACTACTGAAAAATGCAGTGCAAATGGTTGGAAACATTGTGAAAATTCAGATATTTATGATGAAAGTATAAAATATTTTGAAGTTTATGATTAGTACACATTGAGGGACTGACATCTGCATTACAATACATGCAGTCTTTAAGTGTATCATTTGGTAGACCGCAAAAGCGCGTGGAATATCTTCAATCATGAACCATGCACTCTTTACTTGTAATGGTAACAAACCACACATGTGTTTGTATGTGATGAATAGTATTTTCACTCATAACTTCTCCATGTAGCAGAAAAGGGCTAAAAACAGAGGAGACATTGACATCATTTATTTGACCTTTCTTGCCGGCTTTCAGCAAATACAAGAGATTAATTAAAAGACGCTGCGACACTTACATGTCAAACAAAAGGCCATTTATTTCTTATGTGCTTCCATCCCTAGAGCGTGTATTTTAGTCTGTAATTGGGGCTCAGTGGATTTTGGTTACTAAATATATGCAAAGATAACAACATAAATGGTCCAAAAAGAACCCACCATCAGCAGGAAAAGTATTTAAGCTACTGTTTATTATGAGAATCTTTAAAAAGGTAGGTCTTAGATCACAGAAAAGTATAAAAATATAAACCAGAAGTTCTCTTATAAAATTCAGTGTGAATTTGTGATAAAATGTCGTATGTAACGGCACCCCGGGCATAAAGGGGTTAACAGCCTTTTAGGAGATCTTCCCCTCCCAGAGATACAGGCACAGCTACTGCAGAACACCAAACTCCCGAACTGAATACAAGGGAATGCTCCAAACTCCCGAACTGCATACAAAATAGCACTCCAAACTCCCGAACCGGAACCTCACGAATAGCTGCTAGCAGACGAATAGGAAAAGCATCCAAGCGGCTTACACTCCTAGCAATCAGTCTCTATCAGCATACAGTAAATCCCCCCCAAAGACGAAACAGAGCTCCGTGTGGACGGTCAAGCAGTGGTCTGGTTTATTCAGGGCTACCTGCCCAGTATTTATGCAGGTCTCCCACCTGGTGGACACTCCCCTAGGGGACCAGATGGAAGACTGTAACACAGACAGACATGTATCACATTCAGACACACAGAAGTAAAACATCCCCACAATGCATCCTAATTTCCCTCCCTCTAAGCCTTTTCTGCAGGGGAAAGAAAGCTTTTAAACATAGGACCATAGTCCAGAGGCAACAGGCGGACAACCAGGCTCCTCCAATGCAATGTGGCGAGATTGGTCTTGTCACATTGTAGTTTTCTCATCGGTGCTCAAAATGTTGCCAATTTATCTCCACTGAAGTCACATTCAATTGAATATTGGACTCATTTTTTAATTTTTATTTTTCACAGATTATTTGCTTTGGCAGAAATGCTCAGGCGTTGCAACATAAGGTAGTTGTGTGGCTTTAAAAAATCAGACCTGTTACTATCCAGTTTATTTTTATAAAATATCGAATGTTTAGGATAACTGCAATATAGTCAGTTGCAATTTTACTGTAATGTTATTCTAATCAAAAGATACACATAAAACAAATGAACTATTCCATAAACCCAGTTTTGCAGACAACAAAGGTGGCATAACTACAAAGGTGGCATAACTTCTACAATGCTAGATGAGATAGAGATCATGAAAGTTAAAAATTGGGAGCTTCTCCCCTACCGCTATTACCTGTTGGCAGAGGTGAGCGGTTAAACATCAAAGTAGGCTGAAAGCTCACCAAAAAAAAACAGACAAAATGTCTTAAAAAGGGACATGAACTCTTAACAGTAAGTTCATTATCTTGAAAATGTAACAAGGATTAATGATTTGAAGAAGCAGTGAAACGTTTTCCATATAAATGGTTTGACAGAAGTGGATTGGAAGAGTGCTTTGCTGTATCAGCAGGTGGCTCTCGAATAGATGCCTTACGACCTTGGAGTCGTTGGGAAATCCTTGAGCTGTGAAGAGGAGGATGCTATGGCTGATTATTTTAGTCCAGATCATTTCCATCTGTTGCGTTTTACAGCTTCCCAGATAAACATTTATACTCAAGGAAAGAGTCCAATTTGTTTCAGGTTCAGGGAAATAACAATCATATATTTTCTGAATAAAGAGCACATTTTATTTTATTAGTTTCTGCAGAGCAACTGTATATATGCAGGGTTATTGCATACCTCCCAAATGTCCCTATTTATGAAGGACAGTCCCAATGTTGGGCCCAAATCCATTAGACCCTCTTTTGTATCTTAATGTCTTGCTCTATATCAGGGGTAGGCAACCTTTTAGCAGCACTGTGCCGATATAGGATTGTGATGTCCCGTAGCGTGCCAGTCCTATTTTTTAAAATTACGGTGTGTATGCTGCCAGATTCTGCTTGTGTTATTTATACTGCAGTTACTTCGGATTGTTGTATTTGTATGTATATGAGCTATTATATTGTATATATTCATGAGTAGTTTGTGGTATTGTGTATGATACATATGAATGTGGGCTGTGTATGGGGGCTGCTTGTGGAATTGTGTGTGTGGATGGATATGTCACATTGTGTGTTTGGCAGTGTGTGTATGTGAGGGGCTGTTTGGGGTATTGTGTGTGTGGATGGATATGTCACATTGTGTGTTTGGTAGTGTGTATATGTGGGGCTGTTTGGGGTATTGTGTGTGTGTGTGTGTGTGTGTGGATGGATATGTCACATTGTGTGTTTGGTAGTGTGTGTATGTGAGGGGCTGTTTGGGGTATTGTGTGTGTGTGTGTGTGTGGATGGATATGTCACATTGTGTGTTTGGTAGTGTGTGTATGTGAGGGGCTGTTTGGGGTATTGTGTGTGTGTGTGTGTGTGTGTGTGGATGGATATGTCACATTGTGTGTTTGGTAGTGTGTATATGTGGGGCTGTTTGGGGTATTGTGTGTGTGTGTGGATGGATATGTCACATTGTGTGTTTGGTAGTGTGTGTATGTGTGGGTGCTGTTTGGGGTATTGCATGTGAAAGGCTGCATGTGGGGTTGTGTGCATGTATGTGGATTGTTAGCGGGTTACGTTTGTGCGGATTGTATGTATGTTTGCTTGTGGGCTGTTCGTATTATTTGTATGAGGGAAGGATTATTGTGCATTTCTGTGTAAATCTAGCAGTGTGGGTGGCTTCCCTGGGTTCCAGTGGGGACCAGGCTGGCCAGGTACAGGTCAAGTACAGGAGCTGCTACAGCAGCTGCAGGCTGCTCTACTACTGTGTGGATTCCCATTCACAAGTGCTGTGAGGAAGTGATCTGAGATCACTTACTCTATGTGCTGCAATACATAAATTGAGGATTGTCCTTCACCACCTTTTCGTATTAGCAGATATCTGAAGTTTCACTGGGACTCCTGATAGGCCAGAGCCTGTTTGGCTGTAGCAGCCTTGAGTGCCGTGCAAAGACACCTCGAGTGCCGTGCATGGCACTAGTGCCGTAGGTTGCCTACCCCTGCTCTATATTGTTCATGTGTCTGATTGTATAACAGAGTGAACTCACAGTGATGTGTATTTAAACTACAATAAATGTGTTTAGAAATCAATCTGTGTAAATAAGATACATCAGTCTTGTTTTCATTTACATTTTAGATGCATAAATTGTTATCAGTAAGTCACCCAACAAATTCTCAAATCAGTCCTGTCCCTGGCCACAGCCCCACACAAAACCAATAACTTAAAGGGACACTATTGTCACCAAAATAACT